>NC_091064.1:212820502-213121562 GCF_000393655.2 Nicotiana sylvestris
TTGTCATGCGGAGGTTCTGTGGCCGCACAATTCTGTGTGCGGTTCGCATTTTGATGTTGGCTTGACAAGATGGATTTCTGCAGCCGCATAATTCTGGGGTTGCGGCCGAACTTCTTCTGATTTCGCGGACCGCACATTTTTGATTGCGGCCGCACTCTTGACTTTGAGCTTTGGCATGAGAGGCATCTGCGGACCACACATTTCTGGGTGCGGCCAAACTTTTGATTCTGCGATTGCACAATAATAGTGCGGTCCTCACTTCTTCTTGGACTCAGACTTCCATCTCTCTGAACCTCACCTTCTGCAGCCGCATAATAATTATGTTGTCCGTACTTTTTAAAGGAACCTTGTTAGAGGTTCTTCGTGGTTTGCAGCTGCACACAATATTGTGCGGTCCGCACTTTGCTCATATTTGTTTTGTTTTGGTCCTTGTCCAAAATTATTTCTTCTTGAGTTGATTTTCATCTCTATGGCTCATTTTCCAATAATCCTGCAAATAAGTACATTTTATCAGTTCTCAGGAATACCTTTAAGCATTTCTGGGCTAAAATGTAAGTAAAAGGGTGCAAATAACTAGTCAAAATTCCTACTTATCAACTACCAGCAGTGGAGCCTCAGGTGGAGTTTGATGAGGAGGTTCCAACCCAAACTAAGCCTGTTGGACCAACTCAGGTCCCAGAGGGGTTTATTACCACCCTAGTGCTTCATGCTCTAGTCTGTTTAGTAGGCCTTATAGAGAGTGTGGCCCAGGCCGGTACATTTTCTATGGCACCAGCCGTCTCTCAGGCTGGGGGAGAAGCACATACTCTCGCTACTCACACTTCGGAGCATATGGTTCCCCAATACCAGACATCAGCAGCCCAGCCAGTTGGGGTAGTTCAGCAGGTTGTTGTGGCACAAGCCGGTGATGGGCCATCTATGTCTTCTAAGGGCTTACTGAGATTGGACAAGTTTACCAAGCTCTTTCCAGTTCATTTCAGTAGTGCACCTTCTGAGGACCCACAAGATTATCTTGACCGCTGCCATGAGGTGCTGCGAAACATGGGGATAGTTGAGACCAATATGGTCGATTTTGCTGTGTTTCAGATTATAGGTTCCGCCAAGAGATGATGGAAAGATTATGTATCTTCAGACCAGCTGGATCGCCTGCTCTTACCTGGGACCAGTTCTCTTAGCTATTCCTTGAGAAGTTTCTTCCTATCACACTGAGAGAGGATTACCGCAGGCAGCTTGAGCGCCTCTAATAGGGCAATATGTCAGTAACTCAGTATGAGAGCCGTTTTGTAGATCTGGCCTGTCATGCTATTCTTCTGCTTCCTACCGAGAGAGAGAGAGAGAGATAGAGAGAGAGAGAGAGAGAGAGAGAGTGAGGAGGTTTATTGAAGGGCTCGCTCAACCTATCAAGCTACAGATGGCCAATGAGATCGGGGGTGAGATTTCTTTTTAGACAGATGCTAATATCGCCAGGCGAGTCGAGATGGTTCTTGCATAGAGGGGAGGTTAAGGGTCCGATAAGAGGCCTCGTCATTTCGGTGGGTTCAATGGTGACTCGTCTGGAGGCCATGGTACTTTTGGTAGAGGCCATCCTCCTAGGCCGTTTCATTCAGCTCTCTAGGCATCCCCACAATGCTTCAGGTGATCGCGACCCTCATATGTCTTAATCCGACCAACTAGCCTATAGTGCACCACCAACTCCCATTAGTGCACTTCTGCTCCAGAGCTTTTAGGATGGTTACTCAGGTCGACAAGGTCAGTTTCAAGGTTAGCAGTCACATCACCTGAGGCCTTATTATACTTGTGGTAATTCGAGGCACATTGCTAGATTTGCCCTCGGGCACCGAGCAACTCACAACATTAGGTTCTCGTGCCATGGTACCGGCACCGGGTGCTTCACCGCCCGCTCAGCCAGCTAGAGGTAGGGGTCATGCAATTAGAGGTGGAGGTCAGGCCATTAGATGTGGAGGACATGTTATTGGAGGTGGAGGCCAGCTAGCTAGGGCCCGTCCTTGAGATGTAGTTCAGAGTGGTGGGGCCCAGCCCTGATGTTATGCTTTCCCATCCAAGCCTGAGGCTGAGTCATCTGACACTATTATCACATGTACTATTTTAGTTTGATGTAGAGATGCTTCAGTTCTATTTGATCGGGGCTCTACTTATTCCTACGTTTCATCCTATTTTGCTTCATATTTAGTTGTGCCTCGTGATTCTTTGAGTGATCCTGTATATGTGTCCACACATTTGGGAGATGCTATTGTTGTAGATCATGTTTATCGTTCGTGTATGGTTACCATTGTAGACGCGTGATTTTTGACCTTCCCCGAGAATTTTCACATTTTTAGCGTGAATATTTAAAATTGGGTCTAATATAGTTATTTTGACTATTTTACTTTATTTCGTCGCAAAAGAAAAATTACAAAAAATATATATATGAATTTTAGTTTATGTATTTCTCATAAACTTGAAAAAATACAAAAATTGTACCTTAATTTTGTACTTTATATAATTTCGAAAATTACCAAAAAATATAGTTCTATTAATGTTTTGTAGTCATTTTAATTTTGAAAAAATATAAAAATATTACTTTATATTTTATCTTTATATAAAAAAATGAAAATTACAAAAATAGTTTTATTAATGTTTTGTAGCTATTTTAATCTTGAAAAGAAAATATTAAAAAAGATATAGTTTTGTTTTAAATATTAGTCTTATTTTGGTAGTTATTTTGCTTACATAGGATTAGTTGAGCAACGTCGTGTTCCTATTCTCGGGTCCAGGCAAAAGAATAATATTCGGGTTCAAACTACCCGTTTTTAGGCCTAATTTTCGAACCTAAACCATAATAATCCGAGCCCACCACACATGGGGGACACGCGTGGGGAACACGGACGGAATCCCACACACGGGGAACCCCACCGCGCATGGGGGACACAAGTCTTGGACCCCTACACACGTGGGGTCCATGTTCTTTGCACAAGCTACAAAATACACGTACTAATTTTGAAAGAGGGGGGACTTTTGAAAAAATGGATTTGGAAGATGCTCGAGGACTGTTCATCTTCTTCCTCCTGTTGAAAAACAAAAACAACCCTAACAGACCCTACCCCAAAACCACCTCCGACCAGCTTCCCCCAACGCCTGAACCACCGGACCCCCGTCGAGCAGCAGCTGTTGCTGCTGCTGCTGCGTCACGTTCTTCTCCTTCAAACCAACCAAACCCTAAACCATCGTCACCTCTCCAAAACCTCTCCGTCACCTTCCCGTCGTAACCGAAAAACCAGTCTCACCCCACTCCCTCGCGTCCAAACGACCACAAGCAGTCCACCATTGCTGCTTCATTCTTGTCCAGTCGCGACACTCCCTCACGTCCGAACGACCATCGCCTTCTTCCTCTGTGAATCCACCATTGCTGCCGCTACCAGCTCCCTCCATCTCGTCCATCTCCTGCTCATCGACACTGCCCGTCGACCCCACGTCCAGACGCCATAACCATCGTTATCACCTTCTTCATCGTTCAGCCCCGTCGACCCTACTGTTGCTTCGTCGTTCGGGCAGCAGCTGTTGCTGCGTTGCTGCGTCGTTGAGCAGTTGTGGCTGCATTTCTTCTCCTTCCTAAGCCCAGCTGTTGCTGCATTTCTTCTTCTTCACCAACAGAAACGTGGTATACTTCCCCATCTCCACGTCCAGCACACAGTAGCTTCCGTTCAGCCCCCTCGCGTTCAAAGGACCTCACGAAAAAAAACCCAGTAGCGTCCATGACCCATTCTTCGTCCGTTCGCGTTCGAGCTTATGACGCGAGCTATCCCGTTTGAGTTTTGATGACTGTTTCCATGGGTTCCCATTCGAGGTTATCCGTTGAGGTCGATGTTGAGGGCCGGTCCGTGGCTCTATCCGTTTCTGTTTGTTCAGGTTAGTAAACCTCAAGTATTAGATAAGGAAACGTTACGTTGAATGTTCAAAGATGCAATATAGAAATTGGTATGGTAATTTTCTGCCTATGTTTCACTGTATGCATTTTGGTTCATTTTTTATGTTATGTTATTCTTGTTTATTTAATGTCATTTGATTAAGTTGTATTACGTGTTCTATGACACAGTTTGACGTTAATTGGTTCGTCCCTTCCTTTACTTAGTGCATTTAGACAAAATTAGTATTAGTACATGCTGTTACTACTCCCGAAACACTCATTCGCTAAACTCCTTTTATTAAATTTCTAACAAGTTATGAGATTTTAGTTGTAAAGAGGCTGTAAGGTTTAGTATTGTTAAAGGCATAAAAATGACATCCTTTTAAAATAAAAATAAAAAACGAGACGAGCTTCGCCAAATAAAAATGTACAGATTGCGGAGCCCTCACAAAATATATGTATTAAATACTTAGATTCCGGGACGGGCCGTGTAGCAAATTTCACGGCCCTACCCAAAATAATGATACGCTAGTCGCTTTAGGCGCGTATTTAATAATGTTATCTCCCTAAACGCGGGTGCACATTTATGTGACCCAAATCCAAATCTCAACAGAATCGAAATGTGTCTCCAATCACGGGTGCATTGATGTAACGTGGTTCGAGATATGTTTCCACGATGTTGCAATTCTTGATAAAAATAACAGTAAATGATAAAAGCGGTTAAAAGATAAAATTTGCACATAAGTTCATATTTGTATAAAAATCAGATAATCAAGCCAAATATAACAGTTGAGCGACCGTGCTAGAGCCACGGAACTCGGGAATGCCTAACACCTTCTCCCGGGTTAACAGAATTCCTTATCTGGATTTCTGGTACGCAGACTGTAATTTGGAGTCATTCTTTTCCTCGATTCGGGATTAAAATTGGTGACTTGGGACACCCTAAATCTCCCAAGTGGCGACTCTGAAATAAATAAACAAATCCCGTTTCGATTGTCCTTTAATTGGAAAAAACTCCTGTGTACCCTCGCGGGTATGGAAAAAGGAGGTGTGACAACCATTAGGAGTCTGCTGGGGAATAATGACCCAGAACCACTGGTTCTGGGTTAGAAATTCGAGCTTAGATAAATTGTTATATTTGGTTTTATCTGATTTTGTTATATGTTTGGGCTCAATGTGCTAAATGATGCTTTTACCGCTTTGATATTATTTGAACTGTATATAAACTGTGCCGAAACCCTTCTCTTCTTACCTCCGGGGAGAAGCTTGCTGGTCGAGACTCCCTATTCTGTTAGTGTCATACCTTGAAATAAGATAGAGGCCGGACAAGTTACAAAGCCACACGACCCCGCGGGTCCGCGGTACGTAGCCCCCTCCTCGATTCGAGTTGTCCGCTCGGGTACACTGTCTAGAACACATACCCAGGTTTGAACCTAGAATAACTCAGCTTCATGCCGGATCCCTAGTAGGAACGTTTATTTGCATCATGTGCATTTGACTTAGGGGACTCAACACAGGGGTTGGGTCCGTCTAGGACAAGCAACCTGAAAATAATAGACCATCTTAAGGCATCTTATGTGCTACATGTTGTATTTATTCAAGGGTAAAAGGGTCATTCGGTGGACCAATGATAGTTGATGACAAATGGCACTCCTTATCATGTTGATCACGTTAAATAAGAAAGTTGCACGATTTTTTTAAATAAGCATGCTATTATGTTAATTCAGCACATGGGGAACATTTGTGGAATTCAATAAACCTTGGTATTCCATATGTCCCCCACACTTCATTTTTGGGAAAAGCACATGGAGAACATTTGTGGAATCCAAGAAGCCTTGGAATCCCCTATGTCCCCCATGCTTCATTTTTGGGAAAAGCACATGGGGACCATTTGTGGAGTCCAAGAAGTCTTGGAATTCCCTATGTCCCCCACGCTTCATTTTTGGGAAAGACATTGGGAACATTTGTGGAATCCAAGAAGTCTTGGAATTCTCTATGTCCCCCATGCCACACTTTTGAAAATAATAACAAAATTAATAATAAATAAAAAGGAGCATTGAAAATTCAAAAATATTTTGTATGTTGTCATCATTCTCCACAAATTAGAAAATCGTGAAAAAGAGGAGAAAATAACAGCGTAGAGATATAACTACTTATTTTTAGAAAAAAAACCAATGTCCAAGTAGTGTCGAAACTCTGGAAAAAAAAGAAAAAAAGAAGGAATGTTTTATGTTTCTCGTTAGTTTGTTTGTTTGTTATGAATGAAAAATAATAGTTTGTTTGATTGTTGTGGAAAAAAAATAGAAAATGGAAAAGGGTCTTCTCCAAAATAGTTTATTTGCCCGAACTACGCGGGTTTGATTCTCACCGGATGTGAGATACGTAGGCAACCCTCATCGGGTCCAACCCCACCTTTTGCTAAAATAGCCAAAAACAAATTAAAAAAACATGTCAAAATTTCAACTCTGTCATAAAGAGGTCGGGTGATGCTGTTTTATCATAAATAGCTGAATGTTCCCGAAAGGGACGCCGGAAGGCTGACTTTGCATAAACAACCACCTTTGGGTCATTTTTTAAGATTTTGATCCAGTTGACCCACTCAGCCTTAAAAATCTTCGTCCCCGAGACGTTGAAAGGTCGTGCTTGCAATATTGAGTTTTCTAATTTGAAAATCGATAAAAAGAGTCATAAATAAGTCAGGTGATGCTGTTTTGTCATAAATAGCCGAATGTTCCCGAAAGGGACGCCGGAAGACTGACTTTGCATAAACAACCACCTTTTGGGTCATGTTTAGGATTTTTGTCCAGTTGACCCACACAGCCTTAAAAATCTTCGCCCCCGAGACGCTGAAGGGCCGTGTTTGCAACACCAGGTTTTTATTGTAATTTGAAAAAAAAACAAAGAGTCGGCGGTCAGGTGAATACCGTTTGGATTTTTAGTCAAAAATAAGCCGAGCCAGCTTTGACACTGTCTTAAACCGTTCTTGCCGAAATAGCCTTAGAGTATCTTTCAATTGTCGAAGGATTATTTTCGTAAAAGAATGGACAAGTTTGTAAAATATCATAAAATAATCCTCCCGGCCTCAAAATTCATGTGAAATTTCGAAGGGGCCACATTTGCAAAAATACCGTTTGGTTGCATTTGTCAAAACGGAGAAGAGAAGTTGGCCGTTTGTAAATCTTTGGATTAGATTATGTGGGTTGTTTGATTTTCGAGTTTGTTTTAATATGGAAATTGAAAAAATGTTTATTATTGTTTATCTTTTATTGGTCCAAACTACGCAAGGTCTGATTAATGCGGGGTCATGATACGTAGGCAATCTCCATAAGATTCGACCACGACAAAAAAAAAGAGGCAAAATGAAAAAAGCAAAAAAAAAGAGAATGAAAAAAAGAGAATGAAAAATGAAAAAAGAGAAAAAAAATGAAAAGAAAAAAAAATGGAAAAAAGAAAAAAAGAAAAACATCGAAAAAAAAGAAAAAGAAAAAAGATGTTGTTAATAATGAGGACCGACTGAGTCCATTCTAACCTGTTTGTTTCGCAAATAAAGTTAATGTGGTTGGTTTGTGGTAAGCCGGACAATGACACTCAGAATCCTTTACTTGCACCTCATGATACACACTCTGCGGGGATCAGGCCTGATAACAAAAGCACTTGAATCCTATTGGGAACTTGTTGACGGAGGTTGATGATATTGAAGCTGGTAATGGTCTTGGCAGTATTGATGCGAAGCTCAGTGGCTAAGATGCCAGTTTTGATAAAGTGGGAGGACGCTCCGTTCCTCGGTTAGCAAGGGAGAAGCTTGTGGTGGCTTATTTTGTTGTCATTTCTGTTGTTCGGATTATTAGGATTGTAATTCGGATATTGTTCTGTGTCAATATCTTTCCACTTATCTTTCCGTTTTGTCATAGCGGTTTGTTTAAGTTTTGTCCAGGTTGTTTAGGATTTTATTCCGGTTTGTTTTTGTTTTTTCAAACCATTTCACCGGTAATCTAATGCAAAATCCGGTCTTCTATTATTTCCAGTTTTCTTTTGTTTAGTCCTTTTATCATTTTTATTCAACGCCGATTCTAGTGACATGACATGCACACACTGTTTGGGCCTAATCTTAAAAGTTAATCATAAAACCCCGAAAAGGTGATCAGACCATTTAAAGGAAATAAGGACGGTTGAGATTATTCAGAGCTCGAGTCATATGGAACTGGGGCAAGTAAAATATGAAGAAAACCCTTAAAAGCAAGATTCGCCAAATTGGCATGAGGGTCGTTCATGATAATGAGAGTGTCGCCCAACGGTGCCTTAGAAAGGACAAATGAAAAAGCAAATGTTGAATATAATTGTCAAGTCCAGCACCATCGGAAGAGGCTACAAATCCTTGTTTAAATTGTGTTGTTTGCATTTGGCATGTTTTGAAGACTGGAATGACGAAGGCATTTTGTTCTGCTACCTAAACACTTTATCCTTCTTTAACCCCTTTTGAGACTTATTGTTTTTTTTCGTACCCCCCATTCGGAATCAGTAAAAACGACTAGAAAACGCAAGCACGGCATGAAAACAAAAGAAAAGGAAAAAAAGAAAGAAAAGAAAACAACAAAACGAAAAAAAGAGAAAAAAAAAGAAAGAAAAAAAAGAAAAGAAAAATGATAACAAAAACAAAAAACAAAAAACAAAAGAAAGTCAGAAGAAAATAGAGGAATTGGGAACTACGTTTGACCTGATTCCTCAAAGAGGATACGTAGGCGCTTCACGACTCGGTCATAGTTTTGAAAAATGAAAAAAATCAATTAAAATATCCCCAAGCAGGAAACTGGGGCAAAGGTCGCGTTTGTTGTAAATAAATCTAGTTCCGAAGGTTGTAACTTTGAACCCAAAATTGATGCATTTTTTGAGCCTTTAATACCCTTTCTTTCTAGCCCTATCCAAAACCCACATTACGGTCCAAAGAAAGACCTTTTGATCAGTCTTCAAAAGATGCCAAGTCAGACAAATGCGAGTCTTACCGGTGAACATAACATTCTGTTCCACAGCAGAAAGGACTCTAATCCCCAGCAGAAAGAGTCATACCGGCAACACTCCAAATCCCCAACTGGAAAGTGATACAAATGAGAGAGTCTTATCGGTGAAAACCTTTACAGGCACCATAAGGCGATGCAAGCTGAGAGAAAAACCAAGATGAGAGAGGCTTGATAGTGAAAACCCTTCGGGCACTACAAGTCGAATAAGATTGGGAATCAGACGGGGAATCGTCAAGGGAAGGTCTTGAAAGACGATTGACGGCAGAGGATAGGCCACATGTGCATGTCATGATTATTAGAGTCGGTATCGGCGTTTGATAGTCTTTTATTTATAGTTTCTTTTGTTCAAGAGTCATCTTTTATAGTTTATCTTTCTCCTTTCATAGAAACATTCCCCAATAGAGTCTGTTTGGTCAGAACCAGTGGGAAATGACTTCAAAATAGGCCATCAGTTTTCCTATTATGCAATACAGGATCTGACTAGTACACCCAAGTGGTATGAGTCAGGAAGGAACAGGCGCAAAACCCGTGTCAAGAAGGGTATCCCCATCAATATGAGATTGATAAAAAGGATGGGTCAGTGTCAGCAATTAATATCATCCCCAGCAAGTTTTGATAGCATAATGGAACACAAAGCTGGGAAAGGAGAAAGAGGAAACCATCCCCAACAAGAGTGGCATGACCGCTTACCATGTTTTAAACTAACAAAATTTTCTTTGATTTAGAAACAGGGAAAATGAACGTTATTGATGGCGGAAAGACAGGCCATAAAGAAGATCATCAAACCGGGGCAGAAAATTTTCTCATTCTGAAAATTTTCTTGAAGGCAGGTACCCATTTGGGGAAGAAGAAAGATAACACCAGTCTCAAGGGAACTGATCTTTGAACCAGTGTTATCCCCAAGTTTTAATAAAGGAAGCTGAATCCCCAGCGGACCGAACAAACAGATTGAAACTTGTGTTTGGAAAGGCAAATGGCCAGTGTCGCTCCCAGCAGGCTTCAGAAGAGTGGAGCACCAATTTTGAAGGAATGAAAATCCTCCAGCAGTGTTATCCTCAATAGCGTTATCCCCAGCACATAACATTTTATCCCCCGACAGGTAAGTAAATAATTCCTCAGCAGTTGTTATCCCCATCAGGTTTTCGAGGTAAGACATTTTCAAGTTCTAAGGATATGTCGGGTTTATCCGCCCTCGAATAGGATATGTCGGGTTCATCCGCCCTCGAATAGGATATTTTGGGTTCATCCGCCCTCGAATAGGATATTTTGGGTTCATCCACCCTCGAATAGGATAGTTCGGGTTCATCCGCCCTCAAACAGGATATGTCGGGTTCATCCGCCCTCAAATAGGATATGTCGGGTTCATCCGCCCTCAAATAGGATATTTGGGTTCATCCGCCCTCAAACAGGATATGTCGGGTTCATCCGCCCTCGAACAGGATATGTCGGGTTCATCCACCCTCGAATAGGATCGTTCGGGTCATCCGCCCTCAAATAGGATATGTCGGGTTCATCCGCCCTCGAATAGGATATGTCGGGTTCATCCGCCCTCGAATAGGATATGTCGGGTTCATCCTCCCTCGAATAGGATATGTCGGGTTCATCCGCCCTCGAATAGGATATGTCGGGTTCATCCGCCCTCGAATAGGATATGTCGGGTTCATCCGCCCTCAAATAGGATATGTCGGGTCCATCCGCCCTCAAATAGGATATGTTGGGTGTAAGCACATAATTTTTGCACTATATGAGAATCACTCCCAAAAATTCAAATAAAATGATTTTTTCTTGGTGTGCAATTTTGTGAGATTTTATGATATTTTTGGATAATTGTTTGTATTTGTCTGTGTTTGTTTATTTGTTAGATTAATAAAAAATATACAAAAATATGTCGCATTTTGCATGTAGGATTTAATTCTACAATTGTTAGTAATTAAATTAGTTTTACAAAAATTAAAAATTACAAAAAAGGCATCTTTTGCATCTTTAGCATTTAATGTCCAAATGAACAATTTTATGCTTAATTATTACTTAATTGTGCGTTAATTGTTATTGGGAGTTAATTTGCGCTTTTATAACTTAATTTAGTTCTTAATAATAATTTAAGTATTTTTATAATTTAGTTTTAGAAAATAAAAGAAGAAAAAATAACAAAAATACAAAGAAAAATCGGATTGGGCCACTTCTTCAAATTTCAACCTCAGGCCCAAATAATTGCCCAATCTTCCCCACGACCCGGTCCACTTCAAACCGGGTCGACCCGGTCCGCCCCATTAACCCAATACCCAACCCCCTTCTTCATTTTTTGGTCTAAACACAAAAACAAAACAAAAATAAGAAAACAAAAACCCTAACACTAACATCCGCCTCCCCCCTCCATCTTCTTCTTCTCCAAAACTAAACCACCCTAAGCATCCATGGCTGCCCTTTACCTTCTTCTTCGACACACCCTCGTCGTCCAAACAACCTGATGCTTCTGCTCTTTCACGTCCAAACAGCTGCTGCCCAAGCACTTCATCTTCTTCATCCACCATGGTTGCTCCAGTTCGTCACGTCCAAACGATCGCAAGAACCATAGCTGCTGCTGTTCACGCAGCTGTATCTGCGTCTTCACTTCATCTTCTTCATCCTTCGTCAAGCTCGAGCTTGAGCTCAACATCCATGGCTGCCCAGCTCCACCAAGCAGTCCGCCATTGCCCTCGTCGACCAGCTGCTCTTGTTCTGCCGCGTCAACTGCTGCTAGGCTTCGGCATGGCTTCAGTTGCTAATTAGGTTCGAGTTCGTCGTCGTTTGGTCGAGCTTCATCTTCTCCGTCAAAACAGTCCGTCGTCGCCACTGTTTCTCCTCCTGCCTCCGAGCTGCGGCTGCCTCACTTCGTCTTCTTCAGCTTGAGCATCGTCATGGCCAAGTCGTCTCCGAGCTGTTGCTTCATCTTCCCCATACGAACAACCCCCGTTACTGCTTCGTCTTCGCGCGAACAACTGAACGCACCTCCAGCTGCTTCTGTCTCATCACTACTGTTCCGACGCCAACTAATTAGGTTCGTATTCGTCGTCGTTTGTTCGAACTTTGGTCGAGGCTCGTTGAGTTCGTCGTTGGTTAGTCGATTGTTCGTCGTTTCGATCCGGTTAGTAGATTTTGAGTTTTTATTTTTTGTCCGTATTTTGTTTTGATATTTCTCGAATCTAAAATCGGCAAAATGTTTGTTTTGTTCATATCTATCGTTTGAATTAATTTTTTAGTTTGTTCATGTGCTTTGTCAAATTAATTTTTCAGATTTCAAATGAAAGATTAATTAGTTGTTTTTCATGTTTGTATTATTGTTTAAATATTTGTTAGTTTGTTAGATTCAAATTGAAATTTAATTAATTATTTCTTCAATTTGTTTCATGTGTTGTTATGTATTTTCCAGAAATTATTAATGTTGTTTGAATCGTTTTAATCCGTCATGTTTGTTGTTTTTAGTTCATGTTCATCTTTGCTTGAAGTTCATGTTTAATCCAGTGATTTAATGTGAGTTTTATGTTTGTTTTGATTTGTTGATTTAGTTTGAATCATGTATTTTGTTGTTTGTATTGTTGTATCCTTGCTCATCCATTGATGGTCTAAATTAACCAGGATTGGTTCCCGATATGGTTAATTCATTCCATTAATTTTGAGTTGTGTTGTTCATCGTGTTCATGTGATTTGTTGTTGAAGATTGTTGAGAAATTGGTCATCTTGGCTATATTTTGGTTAAGTTATGATTAATTGATTGTTTAGAGCAGAGGGGTAGTTTGGTAAATTGCATTGTATTCAGGGGTAGTTTGGTAAATTGCAATAAGGTCGGAGGGGTAGTTCGGTAATTGAACATTATTTCAATTCTTTATGTTAAGCATGGGGGACAAAATATAATGGGGTGGTGTTTGATATAATTGTTTAACATAATAGGACAAAACATAATGTAGTGGAGGGGAATATTGTATTTGTTTATGTTAGGCATGAGAGACAAATTGTAATGGGTTGAGAATATTGTACTTATTTAATGTAAGCATGTGGGACAAATTGTAATGGGTTGTGGTGGATGTATTTATTTAATGTAGGCATGTGGGACAAAGTTTAAAATAAAGAAAACATTAATAAGTGGGACAAAGCATGCCATTAAGGAATAATTTGGGGTTGGGAATTGAAGACTTGTCTTGCTATATATAGAGTCATTTCTTGACATTAAAAGGGGACTAGACTTGAGAGAGAAAAAACTTAGACTAGAACTTGAAGATTAAGGGGGACTTAAAGATTATTGGGAGAATATTTTTGAGAGTAATACATTCTAGAAAATTTCAAGAGTGTTAGAGAGTAAGAGAGAAAGACAACTTGAACTCCTACTTGAATAAATTTCGTTTGTCTTTTCTCGAGTGTTATTGAAAATCAGTAAATTACTGCATCTTGTATCCGTCTCTCTTCTGTTTTGACTACAATTGCACTTTGGTATTGCTGAGTTTTCAATCCGTTGCTGGGTTATTCTACTGGTTCTTACTGGTCTGTGGTGTTGCTGGACCTGCTGTTGATGTGTTATTATTGCTGCTGACTTCTCCTTCTTTTGTTCTTGTACTGCCATTTCCAGGTACACATTTGTATACTCTCGGATTGAAGAGAAATGAAATATTAATCAGGCTTTGTTCCTGTTGAATCCCTCCTGTTTAGATTTGTGTTTGAATATAATTTTCCTTTCTTGTATAAAAATGTAGTTGATTGATTAAATGAGTAATGATGTCGCATATGTATAACTTCTTCATCTAACAATGTTAGTTTAAATTAATCAAAGAATAGTTAATCAGTTTTGATATTATGGTGTGTCAATCTCACGTTTTAGTATTATTGAATAATAGAATATAGAATGAAAGCAGTTTTTCTTTGTACAAACTCGGTCGTAATTTTCCATTCGCATTAGCCGTAAACTAATAACTAATAAGTTACGTTTTTAGCATGTAATTAATTAAGAGATTTTCTTTTATTTTAGAGATGAACTTAATAGGAAAATATAGTCACTGTAGGTTTATCCTTTTAAATAAAAATGAGACGAGCCTCGACAAACAAAAATGCACAAGCTGCGGGGCCCTCTAAATGTATATATTAAAATACTTAGAATTCGGGACAGGCCGTTTAGCGAATTTTACGGCCTTCCCAAAATAACAATACGCTAGTTGCTTTAGGCGCACCTTTAATAATTTAACCTTCTTAAACACGGGTGCACATTGATGTGACCCAAATCCAAATCTCAATAGAGTCAAAATGTGTCGACGACCACGGGTACATTGATTGTGACGTGGTTCGAGATGCATTTTCACGACGTTGCAATTCTATAAAAATAAATGACAATAATAAAAGCGGTTTAAACTTAATAAAAGCACGTAAGTCATAACATGTATTTAAATCAGATATTCAGCCATTATAACAATTTAAGCGACCGTGCTAGAACCACGGGATTCGAGGGTGCCTAACACCTTCCCTCGGGTCAACAGAATTCCTTACTTAGAATTTCTGGTTCGCAGACTTCATTTGGGAAAGTCGAAAATTTCCTCGATTTGGGATTCAATGATAAACCGGTGACTTGGGACACCAAAAGCCAAACCTTTCCCAAGTGGCGACTCTGAATTAAAATAAAAAATCATATTTCGAATATTGTCACTTAAATTGGAAAAAACCCCTCGCGCATTTACCCTCCGGGGCGGGCGCGTAAAAAGGAGGTGTGACAGCTCTGGCGACTCCGCTGGGGATGAAACCCAGAACCACTGGTTCAGGGTTCAAGAATTCGAGCTTAGAATAATTGTTATATTTGGCTTTATTATCTGATCTTTATTACATGTTTTTGCATAACGTGCTAAATGTTGTCTTTTACCGCTTTGATATTATCTGAACTGTATATAAACTGTGCCGAAACCCTTCTCTTCTTACCTCCGGGGAGAAGCTCGCTGGTCGAGACTCCCTATTCTGTTAGTGTCAATACCTGAAATAAGAAAGAGGCCGGACAAGTTACAAAGCCGGACGATCTCGCGGGTCCCCGGTACGTAGCCCCCTCCTCGACTCGAGTTGTCTGCTCGAGTACACAGTCTAGAACATACACCCAGGTTATAAACCTAGTATAACAAAACCTCATGCCGGATCCCTAGTATGAACGCTTATTTGCATCATATTGCATTTGACTTATGGGACTCAACACAGGGGTTGGGTCCGTCTAAGACTAGCAACCTGAAATGAAAAGACCATCCTGTTGCATCCTATTTGTTTCCGTGCATTTATTTGTCTTGGACATGCATGCTGCCTGACTTTGGAGTATTTGAAAAATATAAACAAAAAAAAATAACAGTGTATAGGGCTAATTTTCTACTTTGAAAAATAGCAATGCCCAATTACTGTCAAAACTCTATCGAAATTTCGCGATAATAAAAAAGGAAAATGTTTTATTTACTAAGAAAAAGAAAAACATAGAAAAATAGTCTTTTATTTTTGGAAAGTTGTTTGTTGAAAAAAAAGGAAAGAATTTTGTTCTAAAATAATTCGGTTAATTTGACCAAACTACGCGGGTCTGATTCTCACCAGATGTGAGATACGTAGGCAAACCTCATCGGTTTCGACCCCAATTTTCAAAAAATCCAAAAAAATAAAATATTTTTCATTAGTTCCTTCTTTAGAAATCTTTCCTTAGAAAACTCAAAAAAAAAAGAGAAGAAGTTTTTTAAAACTCAAAAAAAAAAGAAAAGGGTAGTTTCCTTCTTTTTGAAGTATTTCATACGGAAAAAGAAATAAAAGAAAAATAATAATAATAAAAGAAATCCAAAATACGGGTTTCCTTTATTTTGAAGTATTTTTCCAAAAAATCAAAAAAATAAAATAAAAAAAGAATATATATATATAACATTAAAAGTCATAGAATTAAAATATATATATTTTTCCTTCTTTAAAAGTTTTTCTTTCGTAAATGTCATAGAATTAAAAAATTAAAGTCCAAAAATATTTTCCTTTTTCTTTAGAAGTACTTTTGTAAATTAAAAAAAAAAAGAACTCGAAAATCCAAAATATTTTCTTAAAAGTGCCTCTTTCGAAAATTAAGAGACGACAGCCAAAATCCAAAGAAAATATTTTCTTTATTATTTAGAAAAAGAGAGAACAAATGAAAATTCAAACAAAAATATTTTTCTTTTTTTTACTTTTAAAATTCTCAAAGCTCCAATCAAAAGAAAAGGATTTTTTTTTAGAAGTCTTTCTTTCAAAATAAAAATAGAGTCAAGTTCAAAAATCAAAAAAAAAAAATCTTTATTCTTTTAAAGCATTTTTTGAAAAAAAAAAGAAAAAAAAGAGTTAGTTTACTTACTCCATTCACGATCGACCGAACTACGCGGGTCTGATTCTCACCGGATGTGAGATACGAAGGCAAACCTCATCGGTTTCGACCCCAATTTCCAAAAATCCAAAAAAAATATATTTTCCTTTAGTTCTTTCTTTATAAATTTTTCTTTAGAAAATACAAAAAAAAAAAAAATAATATAGAAGTTCTTTTTAAAAACTCAAATAAAAAAAAAAGTTTCCTTCTTTCTGAAGTCTTTATACGAAAAAAAATGAAATAAGAATTAAAAATCAGCAACAAAAATCCAAAAATACTCTTTGCTTTTTAGTCTCTCTTTTGTAAATGTCCATAAAAAAAATATTTGAAAAATTGAATTCCAAAATATTAGGACTTTTCTTTAGAAGTGCTTTTGTAAATAAATAAAACTCAGAATTGCACATCATTTTCTTAAAAGTCCCTCTTTCAAAATTTAAGAGGCAACATCATAAATAAAAAAAATATATACATTCTTTCTTCCGTAGAAAAGGTAAAACAAACAAAAAAAAATCAACCTAACACATTTTCTTTTTGTTTAAAAAATAAATAAAAAAAAACATTTCCAAAGTTCAAGTCAAAAGCAAATAAATTTTTTAGAAGTCTTTCTTTAAAAAATAAAACAAAAATCAAAATAAACAAAAATTTCTTTCTTCTTTTAAAGCATTTCTTTCAAAAATTCCAAAAAAGGGTTAGTCTAGTTACTCCATTTTCGATGCCCGAATTACGCGGGTTTGATTCTCACCGGATGTGAGATACGCAGGCAACCCTCATCGGGTCCAACCCCACCTTTTGCTAAAATAGCCAAAATCAATAAATAAATAAAAACGTGTCAAATTTTAAATTTTGCCATAAATAAATTGGGTGGTGTCCAACCTTCCCTTTTGCTAAAAATAGCCAAAAATATATGTCAAATTTTAAATCTGTCATAAATAAGTCAGGTGATGTTGTTTTGTCATAAATAGCCGAATGTTCCCGAAAGGGACGCCGGAAGGCTGACTTTGCATAAACAGCCACCTTTGGGTCATTTTTTAAGGTTTGGTCCAGTTGACCCACACAGCCTTAAAATCTTCGTCACCGAGGCGTTGAAAGGCCGTGTTGGCAATATTGAGTTTTCTAATTTGAAAAACGATAAAAAGAGTCATAAATAAGTCAGGTGAAGCTGTTTTGTCATAAATAGCCGAATGTTCCCGAAAGGGACGCCGGAAGGTTGACTTTGCATAAACAGCCACCTTTGGGTCTTGTTTAGTATTTTTTGTCCAGTAGACCCACACAGCCTTAGAAACCTTCGCCCCGAGGTGCTGAAGGGCCGTGTTTGCAACACCAGGTTTTTATTGTAATTTGAAAAAAAAAAAACAAAAAAAAACAAAGAGTCAGCGGTCGGGTGAATACCGTTTGAATTTTGTCATAATAAGCCGAGCCAGCTTCGGTCGCGTCTTAAACCGTTCTTGCCGAAGTAGCCTTAGAGTATCTTTCAGTTGTCGAAAGGTTATTTTCGTAAAAGAACGGACAAGTTTGTAAAATGATCCTCCCCGGCCTCAAAATTCATGTGAAATTTGGAAGGGGCCACGTTTGCAAAAAATAACCGTTCGGTTGCATTTTGTGAGTGTTGAAACCCAATTTTTTATTATGAAGAAAAAAAATGTTTCATTACTTTTACCTTTCATTTGGCCCGAACTACGCAAGATCTGATTTATGCGGGGTCATGATACGTAGGCAATCTCCATCGGATTCGATCATAGCTATAAAATAAATTGAAAAAAAAAACAAACTGAAAGAAAAGGAAAAAGAAAATCGAGTGAAAAAGAAAATAGAAAAAAAAACAAAAAGGAAAAAAGAAAAAAAAGGGAGTGCAAAAAATAAAAGAGCGGCAAAAACAAGATCAAGAGTGACTAAAGAGAGGCAAGAATAAAAGAAAAGAGGTACATAGTGAAGAGGGCTAGTTTAGGGTCGGGATGAAACATGCAACCCGTTCAAACACATGGTAAAAACGTTTAACTGTTTAGGTGCATTGCATCCCATCTTGCGATTTCCTATATGTTAAATGCTTCAAAACTAACAAGGTTGTGTGTGTGAGTAAATTAGCCAGGTTCTGTTCAGGTGATTGGTTTTGTTGGTATGCAGTGATGAGCAGCCTTGCACGCGGCCACAACATTATACACAAAACTGAGCTCCACCTCCCAGAAACGCCCATCCTTACCAAGCTCCATATAGTCCCCCAATCAAATGTTCATCAGTACAATCCTCACCCAAGAGAGTCTTTCAAAAGGAATCAGTTCACCTCTATTGGTGAATCATACTCAGGCTTGTTCCAAAAGCTAGTCAGGCGAAGTCTGCTGCAGCCAGTGGCCCCAAATCGGCCAAACTCCGAGTCACCCCTCCCCGCATCGAGCTAATACTAGATGTGAATGCCACTCTGGAGCAGTGGGGCATGGTACAAAGGACTGTTGGTCATTGGACCCTCAAAATGGCAGTTGAAGACTTGATTGAAGCTGAAAGAATCGTTCCCCGGGACGAAAAGGTTCCTAATATGATGAACATTCCCCTGCCTACTCTCACAAATGGGCCAATAGACGGAATGATCTGTGAAGCTGAGGAATTTGATCCGGCACTGAAGGCTATTGCAGCCATTGCCGAGACAGAAGAAAAGCCAAAAAATGATTGTCAAGCCTGAAAGTTCCCCATCAGACAGGAGTCTCGGTAGCCTGTCTTGCTATCCTTTCTGCATCTGGATTATCTCACGGTGTGATCCAGATGTTTTACTTTATTGTCTTACTTTCCGATGTAAACCCTTCTATCTTCAAAAATCAAAAAAAAAAAACAAAAAAAAAAGAAAATCAAATGAAATTGATATTTCATTTTCCCGGAATGTCTCTTTTCTTAAATCTTGTCAATTTTCTCATTCTCTTTTAGTTCTGTTAAATGCAGATTTCAATAATATGACATGCTTGCGGACTTCATGCCCGGATCTTAAAACTCTGTCAGACCTCGAAATAATGAATCAAGAATTGGGTCGCAATGAAGAATAGCTTAAGGAAACAAGACAAAGAGTTGGAACAACTGAAGGAAAATTGATTCCCGAAATTGGAAAGGTCCATACATTACAACAAGAGTACTGCCAGAAAGAGTGCGTTGTACTTGGGACACATCGAAGGAAATGTCCTTGAAATAACTGTCAATGCAAATGCAGTCAAAAGGTACTATGTTGGATCCTTTATATAATAAAATCTTGTCCGTTTGAGATGACGAAGGCTTTCATTCTCGCTACCCAAACACTATCAACCCTTTGCAAAACCCATTTGAGCTGGTTACTCTTCTTTGATTACCCTCTTTGGAACCTGAAAATATTATTGAAATTAAAATGAAAAAGAAAAATGGAAAAAGAAGAAGAAAGAATTGGAAGAATAAGAAAATATATATACAAAAAAAAAAAAAATCCAAAAACAAAAGTGGTCTGAACTACGTCTGACTTGATTCCGAAAGGATACGTAGACAACCTCTCTTTGGGGTTCAGTCACACCAAAATAAAATCCAAGAAGTCCCCCAAAAGTGAAACTGGGGCAGAAGTTATAATGGTTCGGCAATGATCCCGCCCAAAAGGTTCCAAAGTTGTAGTTCAACCCAAATTCTTTTTACCCCAAACCTTGTTCAAGTCCTTCTGATCAATCGGCAAAGCGGTTCAAAATGGGAGGATGGAGTTATTTGGACCTGATACAACAAAATGAGAAGAATAAAATGAGAGAGTCTTATTGGTGAAAACCCACACGGGCACCATAAGGCGACGGTAAGCAGAGAAAATCAAATGAGAAGTCTTGTTAGTGAACACCCACACAGGCACTATAAGGAGATGATAAGAAATGAAATGAAAATGCCAGCTCGTGAAAACCCGCAAAGGGCGCCCATGATCGAAAATGAGATCCTCACAACCACCGTAATCAACAGAATCCTAGCAAGGTTCCTCGGTATTCAAAGCAAAGTTGTGATAAATTTTTGGGAGTCAGACGGTTTACACAGATCAGGCATCCAGTCCAAAAGGCATGTCATGTTCATTGAAGTCTGCATGTACTCCGGATAAGTCCTTCTCTCCTTTCCACGAAAGGGACACTTCTAGTTTTAAACTCTCTCCATTCAATTATTTGTTTCTCTTTGAATCCCTTTTAGTCTAACACTGTTCCAAAACCAAGACAAAGAAAGATTGGCAAGATTGATTTACAGGGCTTTCGTTTGATACACGCTGATGTGCAAAAGGCACCCAGCCTCAGCAGGTGCATCAAGTCGACCTCGACTGGCCATGGCGGCCGATGCTCAGGAATCAAAACTCTTAGAAGGAGAAAATCAAATTAAAGTGCCTATAAAGGCAATTGAAGTTGAAAGGGTTGAGTTTCACATGGCTAATCGCCTCAGCAAAGTCGAAGAAACCAAGGTACCCCCAAATGCTCTAAAATAGAAGTTGGAAGAAAGAAGATAGAAAAGAAAGGCCTACAAAGGCAAAATAAAGTTGGAAAGGTTAAGTCCCACGCAACTAGCCATTGCAGTTAGGTTTGAGGATAAAAAAAATCCCTGATGCTCCGAAAAAAAAAAGAAAAAAAAAACCAACAATTGATTGAGCCTGAACTACGTTTGACTTTATTCCGAAAGGATACGTAGGCAGCCTCTCCCCGAGGTTCAGTCACACCAACAATAAAATCCCATTTACTCTGAAATTGAAACCAGGGCACGTCAAGCGGTTTAGAAGTCGTAGTATCATCTACTTTTCTTTGCCAAGCACAAGCCTTTCAGATCAATTACCAAAGGTAACGGGAAGCCAAAAAGCGTCATGAATGGAGACCGGTACACTGTAACTAACAATTGTTCTTTGTTTGAGAAGTTGAAACATGTATAATTCAAGACAACAGTGCAAGAAGCAGGTGTCACCCAAAGAAGAAGGTACATGGGTACAAGAAACAGTTTAGCAATAAGGAATCCACTCGAAAGGTAAGTTTCCACGAGATTCCCTTTTATCTTCTACTAAAACAAGAAAAATCAAAAAAAGAGGTCAGTTAGTATCCTCGAACTTTGTCCCCAGCCAGTCAGCATTAGGGTTTTAAACCCTAAACTGAACTTTTCCTTTAGTCAGCATTAGGGTTTTAAACCCTAAACTGAACATTTTCCTTTAGTCAGCATTAGGGTTTTAAACCCTAAACTGAACTTTTCCTTTAGTCAGCATTAGGGTTTTAAACCCTAAACTAAACTTTTCCCTTTAATCAGCATTAGGGTTTTAAACCCTAAACTGAACTTTTTTCTTTAGTCAGCATTAGGGTTTTAAACCCTAAACTGAACTTTTTCCTTTAGCCAGCATTAGGGTTTTAAACCCTAAACTAAACTTTTCCTTTAGTCAGCATTAGGGTTTTAAACCCTAAACTGAACTTTTTCCTTTAGTCAGCATTAGGGTTTTAAACCCTAAACTGAACTTTTTCCATTTCAGTCAGCATTAGGGTTTTAAACCCTAAACTGAACTTTTTCCTTTAATCAGGATTAGGGTTTTAAACACTAAACTGAACTTTTTCCTTCAGTCAGCATTATGGTTTTAAACCCTAAACTGAACTTTTTCCTTCAGTCAGCATTAGGGTTTTAAACCCTAAACTGAACTTTTCCCTTCAGTCAGCATTAGGGTTTTAAAACCCTAAACTGAACTTCTTCCATTTAGTCAGCATTAGGGTTTTAAACCCTAAACTGAACTTTTTCCTTCAGTTAGCATTAGGGTTTTAAACCCTAAACTGAACTTTTTCCTTCAGTCAGCATTAGGGTTTTAAACCCTAAACTGAACTTTTTCCTTCAATCAGCATTAGGGTTTTAAACCCTAAACTGAACTTTTTCCTTCAGTCAGCATTAGGGTTTTAAAACCCTAAACTGAACTTTTTCCTTCAGTCAGCATTAGGGTTTTAAACCCTAAACTGAACTTTTTCCTTCAGTCAGCATTAGGGTTTTAAACCCTAAACTGAACTTCTTCCCTTCAGTCAGCATTAGGGTTTTAAGCCCTAAACTGAACTTTTTCCATTCAGTCAGCATTAGGGTTTTAAACCCTAAACTGAACTCTTCCATTTAGTCAACATTAGGGTTTTAAACCCTAAACTGAACTCTTCCCTTTAGTCAGCATTAGGGTTTTAAACCCTAAACTGAACTTTTTCCCTTCAGTCAACATTAGGGTTTTAAAACCTAAACTGAACTTTTTCCTTCAGTCAGCATTAGGGTTTTAAACCCTAAACTGAACTCTTTCCATTTAGGCAGCATTAGGGTTTTCAACCCTAAACTGAACTTTTCCCTTTAATCAGGATTAGGGTTTTAAACCCTAAACTAAACTTTTCCCTTTAATCAGGATTAGGGTTTTAAACCCTAAACTGAACTTTTCCCTTTAATCAGAAGTAGGGTTTTAAACCCTAAACTGAACTTTTCACTTTAATCAGGATTAGGGTTTTAAACCCTAAACTGAACTTTTCCCTTTAATCAGGATTAGAGTTTTAAACCTTAAACTGAACTTTTCCCTTTAATCAGGATTAGGGTTTTTAAACCCTAAACTGAACTTTTTCCCTTCAGTCAACATTAGGGTTTTAAACCCTAAACTGATCTCTTTCCATTTAGTCAGCATTAGGGTTTTAAACCCTAAACTGAACTTTTCCCTTTAATCAGGATTAGGGTTTTAAACCCTAAACTGAACGTTTTCCCTTTAGTCAGCATTAGGGTTTAAACATTAAACTAAACTTTTTCCACTTAGTCAGCATTAGGGTTTTAAACCCTAAACTGAACTTTTCCCTTTAGTCAGCATTAGGGTTTTAAACCATAAACTGAATTTTTTTCCATTTAGTCAGCATTAGGATTTTAAACCCTAAACTGAACTCTTCCCTTTAGTCAGCATTAGGGTTTTAAACCCTAAACTGAACTCTTTCCATTCAGTCGGCATTAGGGTTTTAAACCCTAAACTGAACTCTTCCCTTTAGTCCTTATTAGGGTTTTAAACCCTAAACTGAACTCTTCCATTTAGTCAGCATTAGGGTTTTAAATTCTAAACTGAACTCTTCCCTTTAATCAGGATTAGGGTTTTAAACCCTAAACTGAACTCTTCCCTTTAGTCAACATTAGGGTTTTAAACCCTAAACTGAATTCTTCCATTTAGTCAGCATTAGGGTTTTAAACCCTAAACTGAACTTTTCCCTTTAATCAGGATTAGGGTTTTAAAACCTAAACTGAACTTTTCCTTAGTCAGCATTAGGGCGTCAACCCTAAAACTGAGCTTCTGTCCATTCAGTCAGCATTAGGGCCCCAACCCTAAACTGAACTTTTCCCCAGTTTGTCAACATTAGAGTTTCAACTCTAAACTGAGCTTCTCCCCAGCTAGTCAGCATTAGGGCTCCAACCCTGAACTGAACTATTTCCATTCCGCCAGCCTTAGGGTTCCAACCCTAAACTGAGTATTCTTACCTTGTGGCAATATCTTTGATCCAATTCCTTCATCAATGCTATGAACTTCCTGGCAAATAACTCACGAAATTTTCCTAGTGAAACTGGGACAGAAAATTTCGTTCGTTTGGTTTTTCCCCGCAGGTCTGACCTCGAGGCGCATGGATCGAGAAGACCCACGAGATGAGCCTCAACCAGAATAAAAAAAAAAGAGAAGATGTTCCCAGATGCTTGAAAAAATGAAGGGCGGATCGCTCCGAGTTTCGATCAAGGCCCCGAGTTCTACCACTCCCGTCTCACTCAGTGTCGCAGAAATAAACAGGCACCTACAACTTGCAAGCATCAAGATTCGGATCGAAGTCTACAAGCAAAATCAGCTAAGACCCGAGATCAAGTTACAAAAGAATCATAGATAGGAATCTTGTAACTAGCAAGTGACAGGCATAAATAGTTAGTTTAGTTTCAATTTCCTTTGGTTGTAATAAGGCGGTCAGTAAAGCGGTGGTAGCAACAGCAACAACAGTAACAGCAAGCACTGCAGTCCTATGGTAGTCCCAGCTACCAAAATTTCCCGAACTACATTAACCTGATTCCCCTTTAGCCAGAGATATGTAGGAAACCTTTGAAGCAAAGGTTCGGTTAAATCTTTTTCAAAAAAAAAATATGCTTTACACGGAGTACTCGGATGGGCAAAAAATCGCTCACTTTATCTTTGCGCGAAAACCCTTCGTGTCTTCGGGCAAAGAGGGGCAGCTGTGAGCACGAGATTTTTGCACTATATGAGAATCACTCCCAAAAATTCAAATAAAATGATTTTTTCTTGGTGTGCAATTTTGTGAGATTTTATGATATTTTTGGATAATTGTTTGTATTTGTCTGTGTTTGTTTATTTGTTAGATTAACAAAAAATATACAAAAATATGTCGCATTTTGCATGTAGGATTTAATTCTACAATTGTTAGTAATTAAATTAGTTTTACAAAAATTAAAAATTACAAAAAAGGCATCTTTTGCATCTTTAGCATTTAATGTCCAAATGAACAATTTTATGCTTAATTATTACTTAATTGTGCGGTAATTGTTATTGGGAGTTAATTTGCGCTGTTATAACTTAATTTAGTTCTTAATAATAATTTAAGTATTTTTATAATTTAGTTTTAGAAAATAAAAGAAGAAAAAAGAACAAAAATACAAAGAAAAATCGGATTGGGCCACTTCTTCAAATTTCAACCTCAGGCCCAAATAATTGCCCAATCTTCCCCACGACCCGGTCCACTTCAAACCGGGTCGACCAGGTCCGCCCCATTAACCCAATACCCAACCCCCTTCTTCATTTTTTGGTCTAAACACAAAAACAAAACAAAAATAAGAAAACAAAAACCCTAACACTAACATCCGCCTCCCCCTCCATCTTCTTCTTCTCCAAAACTAAACCACCCCAAGCATCCATGGCTGCCCTTTACCTTCTTCTTCGACACACCCTCGTCGTCCAAACAACCCGATGCTTCTGCTCTTTCACGTCCAAACAGCTGCTGCCCAAGCACTTCATCTTCTTCGTCCACCATGGTTGCTCCAGTTCGTCACGTCCAAACGATCGCAAGAACCATAACTACTGCTGTTCACGCAGCTGTCTCTGCGTCGTCACTTCATCTTCTTCGTCCTTCGTCAAGCTCGAGCTTGAGCTCGACATCCATGGCTGCCCAGCTCCACCAAGCAGTCCGCCATTGCCCTCGTCGACCAACTGCTCCTGTTCTGCCACGTCAACTGCTGCTAGGCTTCGGCATGGCTTCAGTTGCTAATTAGGTTCGAGTTCGTCGTCGTTTGGTCGAGCTTCATCTTCTCCGTCAAAACAGTCCGTCGTTGCCACACTTTCTCCTCCTGCCTCCGAGCTGCGGCTGCCTCACTTCGTCTTCTTCAGCTTGAGCATCGCCATGGCCAAGTCGTCTCCGAGCTGTTGCTTCATCTTCCCCATATGAACAACCCCCGTTACTGCTTCGTCTTCGCGCGAACAACTGAACGCACCTCCAGCTGCTTCTGTCTCATCACTACTGTTCTGGCGCCAACTAATTAGGTTCGTATTCGTCGTCGTTTGTTCGAACTTTGGTCGAGGCTCGTCGAGTTCGTCGTTGGTTAGTCGATTGTTCGTCGTTTCGATCCGGTTAGTTGATTTTGAGTTTTTATTTTTTGTCCGTATTTTGTTTTGATATTTCTCGAATCTAAAATCGGCAAAATGTTTGTTTTGTTCATGTCTATCGTTTGAATTAATTTTTTAGTTTGTTCATGTGCTTTGTTAAATTAATTTTTCAGATTTCAAATGAAAGATTAATTAGTTGTTTTTCATGTTTGTATTATTGTTTAAATATTTGTTAGTTTGTTAGATTCAAATTGAAATTTAATTAATTATTTCTTCAATTTGTTTCATGTGTTGTTATGTATTTTCCAGAAATTATTAATGTTGTTTGAATCGTTTTAATCCGTCATGTTTGTTGTTTTTAGTTCATGTTCATCTTTGCTTGAAGTTCATGTTTAATCCAGTGATTTAATGTGAGTTTTATGTTTGTTTTGATTTGTTGATTTAGTTTGAATCATGTATTTTGTTGTTTGTATTGTTGTATCCTTGCTCATCCATTGATGGTCCTAAATTAACCAGGATTGGTTCCCGATATGGTTAATTCATTCCATTAATTTTGAGTTGTGTTGTTCATCGTGTTCATGTGATTTGTTGTTGAAGATTGTTGAGAAATTGGTCATCTTGGCTGTATTTTGGTTAAGTTATGATTAATTGATTGTTTAGAGCAGAGGGGTAGTTTGGTAAATTGCATTGTATTCAGGGGTAGTTTGGTAAATTGCAATAAGGTCGGAGGGGTAGTTCGGTAATTGAACATTATTTCAATTCTTTATGTTAAGCATGGGGGACAAAATATAATGGGGTGGTGTTTGATATAATTGTTTAACATAATAGGACAAAACATAATGTAGTGGAGGGGAATATTGTATTTGTTTATGTTAGGCATGAGAGACAAATTGTAATGGGTTGAGAATATTGTACTTATTTAATGTAAGCATGGGGGACAAATTGTAATGGGTTGTGGTGGATGTATTTATTTAATGTAGGCATGAGGGACAAAGTTTAAAATAAAGAAAACATTAATAAGTGGGACAAAGCATGCCATTAAGGAATAATTTGGGGTTGGGAATTGAAGACTTGTCTTGCTATATATAGAGTCATTTCTTGACATTAAAAGGGGACTAGACTTGAGAGAGAAAAAACTTAGACTAGAACTTGAAGATTAAGGGGGACTTAGAGATTATTGGGAGAATATTTTTGAGAGTATTACATTCTGGAAAATTTCAAGAGTGTTAGAGAGTAAGAGAGAAAGACAACTTGAACTTCTACTTGAAGAAATTTCGTTTGTCTTTTCTCGAGTGTTATTGAAAATCAGTAAATTACTGCATCTTGTATCCGTCTCTCTTCTGTTTTGACTACAATTGCACTTTGGTATTGCTGAGTTTTCAATCCGTTGCTGGGTTATTCTACTGGTTCTTACTGGTCTGCAGTGTTGCTGGACCTGCTGTTGCTGTGTTATTATTGCTGTTGACTTCTACTTCTTTTGTTCTTGTACTGCCATTTCCAGGTACACATTTGTATACTCTCGGATTGAAGAGAAATGAAATATTAATCAGGCTTTGTTCCTGTTGAATCCCTCCTGTTTAGATTTGTGTTTGAATATAATTTTCCATTCTTGTATAAAAATGTAGTTGATTGATTAAATGAGTAATGATGTCGCATATGTATAACTTCTTCATCTAACAATGTTAGTTTAAATTAATCAAAGAATAGTTAATCGGTTTTGATATTATGGTGTGTCAATCTCACGTTTTAGTATTATTGAATAATAGAATATAGAATGAAAGCAGTTTTTCTTTGTACAAACTCGGTCGCAATTTTCCATTCGCATTAGCCGTAAACTAATAACTAATAAGTTACGTTTTTAGCATGTAATTAATTAAGAGATTTTCTTTTATTTTAGAGATGAACTTAATAGGAAAATATAGTCACTGTAGGTTTATCCTTTTAAATAAAAATGAGACGAGCCTCGACAAACAAAAATGCACAAGCTGCGGGGCCCTCTAAATGTATATATTAAAATACTTAGAATTCGGGACAGGCCGTTTAGCGAATTTTACGGCCTTCCCAAAATAACAATACGCTAGTTGCTTTAGGCGCACCTTTAATAATTTAACCTTCTTAAACACGGGTGCACATTGATGTGACCCAAATCCAAATCTCAACGGAGTCAAAATGTGTCGACGACCACGGGTGCATTGATTGTGACGTGGTTCGAGATGCATTTTCACGACGTTGCAATTCTATAAAAATAAATGATAATAATAAAAGCGGTTTAAACTTAATAAAAGCACGTAAGTCATAACATGTATTTAAATCAGATATTCAGCCATTATAACAATTTAAGCGACCGTGCTAGAACCACGGGATTCGAGGGTGCCTAACACCTTACCTCGGGTCAACAGAATTCCTTACTTAGAATTTCTGGTTCGCAGACTTCATTTGGAAAAGTCGAAAATTTCCTCGATTTGGGATTCAAAGATAAACCGGTGACTTGGGACACCAAAATCCAAACCTTTCCCAGGTGGCGACTCTGAATTAAAATAAATAATCCCATTTCGAATATTGTCACTTAAATTAGAAAAAACCCCTCGCGCATTTACCCTACGGGGCGGGCGCGCAAAAAGGAGGTGTGACATTGGGTTCATCCGCCCTCAAATAGGATATGTCGGGTTCATCCGCCCTCAAATAGGATATATCGGGTTCATCCGCCCTCAAATAGGATATGTCGGGTTCATCCGCCCTCAAATAGGATATGTCGGGTTCATCCGCCCTCAAATAGGATATGTCGGGTTCATCCGCCCTTGAATAGGATATGTCGGGTTCATCCGCCCTCGAATAGGATATGTCGGGTTCATCCGCCCTCGAATAGGATATGTCGGGTTCATCTGCCCTCAAATAGGATATGTCGGGTTCATCCGCCCTCAAATAGGATATGTCGGGTTCATCCGCCCTCAAAAAGGATATGTTGGGTTCATCCACCCTCGAATAGGATATGTTGGGTTCATCCGCCCTCAAATAGGATATGTCGGGTTCATCCGCCCGAATAGGATATGTCGGGTTCATCCGCCCTCAAATAGGATATGTTGGGTTCATCCGCCCTCAAATAGGATATGTCGGGTTCATCCGCCCTCGAATAGGATATGTCGGGCTCATCCGCCCTCGAATAGGATATTTTGGGTTCATCCGCCCTCGAATAGGATATTTCGGGTTCATCCGCCCTCGAATAGGATAGTTCGGGTTCATCCGCCCTCGAACAGGATATGTCGGGTTCATCCGCCCTCGAACAGGGTATGTCAGGTTCATCCGCCCTCAAATAGGATATGTTGGGTTCATCCGCCCTCAAATAGGATATTTGGGTTCATCCGCCCTCGAATAGGATATGTCGGGTTCATCCGCCCTCAAATAGGATATGTCGGGTCATCCGCCCTCAAATAGGATATGTCAGGTTCATCCGCCCTCGAATAGGATATGTCGGGTTCATCCGCCCTCGAATAGGATATGTCGGGTTCATCCGCCCTCAAATAGGATATGTCGGATTCATCCGCCCTCGAATAGGATATGTCGGGTTCATCCGCCCTCGAATAGGATAGTTCGGGTTCATCCGCCCTCGAACAGGATATGTCGGGTTCATCCGCCCTCGAATAGGATATGTCGGGTTCATCCGCCCTCAAATAGGATATTTGGGTTCATCCGCCCTCAAACAGGATATGTCGGGTTCATCCGCCCTCGAATAGGATATGTCGGGTCATCCGCCCTCAAATAGGATATGTCGGGTTCATCCGCCCTCGAATAGGATATGTCGGGTTCATCCGCCCTCGAATAGGATATGTCGGGTTCATCCGCCCTCGAATAGGATATGTCGGGTTCATCCGCCCTCGAATAGGATATGTCGGGTTTATCCGCCCTCGAATAGGATATGTCGGGTTCATCCGCCCTCGAATAGGATATGTCGGGTTCATCCTCCCTCGAATAGGATATGTCGGGTCCATCCGCCCTCGAATAGGATATGTTGGGTTCATCCGCCCTCGAATAGGATATTTCGGGTTCATCCGCCCTCGAATAGGATATGTCGGGTTCATCCGCCCTCGAATAGGATATGTCGGGTTCATCCGCCCTCGAATAGGATATGTCGGGTTCATCCGCCCTCGAATAGGATATGTCGGGCTCATCCGCCCTCGAATAGGATATGTCGGGCTCATCCGCCCTCGAATAGGATATGTCGGGTTCATCCGCCCTCGAATAGGATATGTCGGGTTCATCCGCCCTCGAATAGGATATGTCGGGTTCATCCGCCCTCGAATAGGATATGTCGGGTTCATCCGCCCTCGAATAGGATATGTCGGGTTCATCCGCCCTCGAATAGGATATGTCGGGTTCATCCGCCCTCGAATAGGATATGTCGGGTTCATCCGCCCTCGAATAGGATATGTCGGGTTCATCCGCCCTCGAATAGGATATGTCGGGTTCATCCGCCCTCGAATAGGATATGTCGGGTTCATCCGCCCTCGAATAGGATATGTCGGGTTCATCCGCCCTCGAATAGGATATGTCGGGTTCATCCGCCCTCGAATAGGATATGTCGGGTTCATCCGCCCTCGAATAGGATATGTCGGGTTCATCCGCCCTCGAATAGGATATGTCGGGTTCATCCGCCCTCGAATAGGATATGTCGGGTTCATCCGCCCTCGAATAGGATATGTCGGGTTCATCCGCCCTCGAATAGGATATGTCGGGTTCATCCGCCCTCGAATAGGATATGTCGGGTTCATCCGCCCTCGAATAGGATATGTCGGGTTCATCCGCCCTCGAATAGGATATGTCGGGTTCATCCGCCCTCGAATAGGATATGTCGGGTTCATCCGCCCTCGAATAGGATATGTCGGGTTCATCCGCCCTCGAATAGGATATGTCGGGTTCATCCGCCCTCGAATAGGATATGTCGGGTTCATCCGCCCTCGAATAGGATATGTCGGGTTCATCCGCCCTCGAATAGGATATGTCGGGTTCATCCGCCCTCGAATAGGATATGTCGGGTTCATCCGCCCTCGAATAGGATATGTCGGGTTCATCCGCCCTCGAATAGGATATGTCGGGTTCATCCGCCCTCGAATAGGATATGTCGGGTTCATCCGCCCTCGAATAGGATATGTCGGGTTCATCCGCCCTCGAATAGGATATGTCGGGTTCATCCGCCCTCGAATAGGATATGTCGGGTTCATCCGCCCTCGAATAGGATATGTCGGGTTCATCCGCCCTCGAATAGGATATGTCGGGTTCATCCGCCCTCGAATAGGATATGTCGGGTTCATCCGCCCTCGAATAGGATATGTCGGGTTCATCCGCCCTCGAATAGGATATGTCGGGTTCATCCGCCCTCGAATAGGATATGTCGGGTTCATCCTCCCTCGAACAGGATATGTCGGGTTCATCCGCCCTCGAACAGGATATGTCGGGTTCATCCGCACTCAAATAGGATATGTCGGGTTCATCCGCCCTCAAATAGGATATTTGGGTTCATCCGCCCTCGAATAGGATATGTCTGGTTCATCCTCCCTCAAATAGGATATGTCGGGTCATCCGCCCTCAAATAGGATATGTCGAGTTCATCCGCCCTCGAATAGGATATGTCGGGTTCATCCGCCCTTGAATAGGATATGTCGGGTTCATCCGCCCTCGAATAGGATATGTCGGATTCATCCGCCCTCGAATAGGATATGTCGAGTTCATCCGCCCTCAAATAGGATAGTTCGAGTTCATCCGCCCTCGAACAGGATATGTCGGGTTCATCCGCCCTCGAATAGGATATGTCGGGTTCATCCGCCCTTTAATAGGATATTTGGGTTCATCCGCCCTCAAACAGGATATGTCGGGTTCATTCGCCCTCGAATAGGATATGTCGGGTCATCCGCCCTCAAATAGGATATGTCGGGTTCATCCGCCCTCGAATAGGATATGTCGGGTTCATCCGCCCTCGAATAGAAAATGTCGGGTTCATCCGCCCTCGAATAGGATATGTTGGGTTCATCCGCCTTCAAATAGGATATGTTGGGTTCATCCGCCATCGAATCGGATATAATGGGTTCATCCGCCCTCGAATAGGATATGTCGGGTTCATCCGCCCTCAAATAGGATATGTCGGGTTCATCCGCCCTCAAATAGGATATGTTGGGTTCATCCGCCCTCGAATAGGATATGCTGGGTTCATCCGCCCTCGAATAGGATATGTCGGGCTCATCCGCCATCAAATAGGATATGTTGGGCTCATCCGCCCTCAAATAGGATGTGTCGGGTTCATCCGCCCTCGAATAGGATATGTCGGGTTCATCCGCCCTCGAATAGTATATGTCGGGTGTGAGCACGTGATTTTTGTTTTACGCGACAATCGCTCCAAAAGAATTAAAAATGTATGTGTCATGCGTAATTTAAACCATGACCCGTTTGTTAGATGGAATATTGCAAAAATACGCATTTTTTCTTTTGTCCTGATTTGTTGCCTTGTTTAATTTTACCTACTTTTAACATTTTTATACGCGTGAAATAAATATGTTAAGTTTAATTAGTGGTGCTTAGTTTTATTTAATTAGTTTGTGTATTTAGAAAATTAGAAATAAAGAAAAGAAGGCAAAAATTTGTTGTAAAATGAATTTGGGCCGTGCCCATTTCAAAATTTGGAACCCAAGCAAATAGCCTAGTCCACCGGTCCACACAGCCCATTCCCCAGGCATCAAAACGACGTAGTTTAACACCAAAACTACGTCGTTTCAATGCCAATCCATCCCAACCATTCAAACCAAGCTGATCCAACGGTCTGGATCTCTCACCCATAACCCCATTTGCCCGACCCGTTACCCGAACCAACTCTGCCCCTAATACTCGAAACGACACCGTTTCCCTCAAGTGGAAGGATCTTGGCCCTTCGTCATGCCTCATCCAACGGCTGAGGTCCATCCACTCACTCCATATATAAGCTGCCCCTCATACCCCACCCCCTGTCCAAATACCCCTGCCCTTCATCATCCTCACAAAGAACCCCGGAACCCTAGAGCCGCCCCCATCTCCCTTCACCAGGAACCCGGCGGCATGAACGCCGGTGACCTTCTCCTGAACACCATAGAACCCCCGTACCATCCTGAACCCAAATCCATCAACCCCATGCTTCGAATCTTATCCCACCTTCTCGAATCTTCATTTGAAGATTCGAGTCGGAACCTAATCTACACCGATCTGCTTCAAATTCATACCAGACACTCCCCAGACCCCCTAGTGACCAAACCATACTTGGTTTGGTCCGAATACAACCAGGGAAGCATGAATATTAGATCTGAGTTTTGAAACCACAAGGTCCCTCGTCACTGGTTCAAACCAGTTCAAACCAAAGGGGTTAAGGTCTAATGGACTTTAATCAAAGTGTTTCTCATTTGAGAAACACTTCGATTAAAGTCCGTTCAGCCTTAAGAAAGGTTGTCCGAGTCCGAGTTGAGGTTTTGATTTTTCAAGGTTTAAGGTGAGTTCTTTCTTTTCTTAGTTGTTTTGGTTCGTTCGATTGTTGTAAGGGTCTGTTCGTTTTCTGTCCTTGACTTCTATCAATTGTGCTTCAACCGCTTTGCCTGAACCTCTGTTTGTTTGTCTAAAATTCCCCCTCCTATTCTGATAAGACATATGTATTTGTTGTACAATAATTGAGCTTCAAATGTTGACTGAGCAATTGGTTCCTCGAGTACCACTTTGCTCAGTCAGTATAATTCGAATTATGGGTCGATACTGTTTAAATGTCTGATTTTTGGCTACGATTGTGTATGTTAATGCTAATATAGTCGAGTCGACATGTGTCGTCAATTAGTTTCAACTGTCTGAACAAAGTAAATCGATTTGCTTCTGATGAACATTTGCCTTGAGCCAATTAAGAACCAGTTTTTGCTTACTTATAGATTGTTTGAATTGATCAGTTAATGTAAAAAGGATTGTTTATGTTTAAATTCTGAATTGGAAGGCATGTGCACTCGTGCACAGCATGTGCATTGGTGCACCTCATGTGCCTTGTGCACAGCCTGTTTTTCTGCATAAGAAGGCTTTTAAGTTTTAAACAATTTGACAGCATATGCTGTCAGATATATTCTACTGCCCATACTTGCTTTTAGATAATAAAATGGAAAAGTTGAATCTGCCAGGGAATGTGAATGGGGTTTAATACTTAATTAGCTAAAGTGGGACTGAAAATGGAAGGCACATGGGAGGGGCATGGTGATATTCTGAAAACAGGCTGTTAAAAGAGATAGTTCTGAGGCTTATAAAGGGAGACATACAGCTGATAGATGAAGGAGGGAGATAATTAGAGGGGATACCACTTGAAAAGAAAAAGGGAGACTGGGAGATTAGAGAAGGAGAGTTGAAATACATACAGAGAGAGCCTACAGAGATAGAGAGAGACACTGAGAGGGAACACCTGAGAGTTCAAATTCCGAAAACACAAACTGGAAAAGAATTCTTTTTGATAACCCAAATAGATTTCAAAACTGAGGATTGACATTTGAATTTGAAAAGAAAGGAGATAAGGAAAGGGATATCACAAAGATCAGAAATTGTCTTCTTCCTACTATTTGTTCGATTCTCAGTTTTGTTCAAACTGTCCAAATTAGTTCTGTCTTCTTTCAAGTGTTGGCTAAGTCTATTGTTTGGATTTGTATTGTTTGTTTCTTCTGGAATTGGATTGCCTAGATCTCTTATTCCGTACTACTGGAAATTTGTTTCATTCTGCCCTTCCTCCATTTGCTTTACTGGTCTTTTGCCCTGGGATTTTTTGTTCTATTGGAACCTACTGTTACTGCTGCTGTTTGGTATCGCTTCTATTGCTCAACTGACTGCCTTACTTTCTTCATTGTAAGCATTTCCTCAGGTACACATTTCGAATCTGTCTGATGTTGCAATGAAAGTTGAATCGAAAGATCTGAAGGATGTTATAATCATCTGTTGCATTGCTTACAAATTTTTATATAAATGTTGTTAAGATATGCAGTTTCTGGGTCTGTTAGCCTAATGGAGACAGATTAGTAAGGTTGTATTTAATTAAAGTTTATTCCAATTGGAAACTGTGACATTTTATTCGTTTAGGAGTACACAAGATGTAAATACAATCCGTGAAATATGCAGAGCCATTTAATACAATTGCTAATTCAAACTCGCTCTTTCAGCATGTTTCGAATATGTAAGGACAAATAATTGTTTAGATCTAGCTAAAGACAATACAGTTTCAAACTCTTGAGTTTCAGTTTTCATGAAGCAGTTTATAGGATGAGTTTCAAATGTCATTAGTCGCATTTCCTAATAAGCAATTTTAATTAATCTTGTCTAAATAAGTTGAAGTTAGGGAGCTCTTGTAACAGTCGTAGCATTTCACCAATCTCATATACATTTCTCTTATTAAGTTCAAAGCATGTTTTCATGAGGTACAATGTTTCTTCATTCCGTAAATAATTAATCGGGAGATTAGCTAAAATCTGGATTTGGCCAAACACATAGTTAAAATAGCACGCATCTTCTCTTCTATTTTTAAGAGATAAACACATTAGAAATGTAGTCGCTTTAGGATGTTCCTCCTAAAATAATGAGACGAGCCTCGCCAAATAAAAATACAAATTGCGGGGCCCTCAATAATTGACCATGATAAATATTTAGAGTTTGGGACGGACTGTTTAGTGAATTCCACTGCCTTCCCCACAGATAATAACACGTTTAGATTCTTTAGGAGCGACTTTAAGTAAATTATATTCTTAAAATCGGGTGCACATTGATGTGACCCAAATTCAAATCTCAACGGAGTCGAAATGTGTTAACAACTACGGGTGCATTGATTGTGACGTGGTTCGAGATGCATTTTCACGACGTTGCAATTCTATAAAAATAAATGATAATAATAAAAGCGGTTTAAACTTAATAAAAGCACATAAGTCACAACATGTATTTAAATCAGATATTTAGCCATTATAACAATTTAAGCGACCGTGCTAGAACCACGGGATTCGAGGGTGCCTAACACCTTCCCTCGGGTCAACAGAATTCCTTACTTAGAATTTCTGGTTCGCAGACTTCATTTGGAAAAGTCGAAAATTTCCTCGATTTGGGATTCAAGATAAACCGGTGACTTGGGACACCAAAAGCCAAACCTTTCCCAAGTGGCGACTCTGAATTAAATAAATAATCCCATTTCGAATATTGTCACTTAAATTGGAAAAACTCCACCCGCGCATCTAACCCCTCGGGGACGGGCGCGCAAAAAGGAGGTGTGACAGCTCTGGCGACTCTGCTGGGGATCTACGAACCCAGAACCACTGGTTCAGGGTTCAAGAATTCGAGCTTAGAATAATTGTTATATTTGGCTTTATTATCTGATCTTTATTACATGTTTTTGCATAACGTGCTAAATGTTGTCTTTTACCGCTTTGATATTATCTGAACTGTATATAAACTGTGCCGAAACCCTTCTCTTCTTACCTCCGGGGAGAAGCTCGCTGGTCGAGACTCCCTATTCTGTTAGTGTCAATACCTGAAATAAGAAAGAGGTCGGACAAGTTACAAAGCCGGACGATCTCGCGGGTCCCCGGTACGTAGCCCCCTCCTCGACTCGAGTGGTCCGCTCGGGTACACAGTCTAGAACAAATACCAAGGTTTAAACCTAGTATAACGAAACTTCATGCCGGATCCCTAGTAGGAACGTTTATTTGCATCATGTTGCATTTGACTTAGGGGGCTCAACACAGGGGTTGGGTCCGTCTAGGACAGGCAACCTGAATTGAAAAGACCACCCTGCTGCATCCTATTTGTTTTGCGCATTTATTTGCTTCGGTTCCGCATGCTGACCGGTTTCTAAAAAAAAAGGAAAATAGCAGCGTGGGGAGATAATTACTTATTTTGGAAAATAAAACCAATGTTCAAGTATTGTCAAAACCTCACCGGAATTTTTCTAAAGAAAAGAAAAAAGAATAAAAACAAAATTTGTCTTCTTAGTTTGAATTATTAAAAAGGGGTATATAAAAAAAAAAATTCTTTTAAAAGTAAAAAAAAATAAATGGAAAACTCATAATTCAAAAAAAATATGTTGTTTCTTTTGTAGTACCCTTTTATAAATTCAGACTGATAGTCCAAATATTGCAAAAAAATATATATTTTTCTTTAATCTTTATCTTTCTTCAAAAATAATAAAAATACTTATTTTTGATTTCTAGGTTTATTTATTTTTCTCTATTCACGGTATGACCGAACTACGCGGGTCTGATTCTCACCGGATGTGAGATACGTAGGCAAACCTCATCGGTTCAGGCCCCAAATTTTCAAAATCCAAAAAATATATATTTCCCTTTAGTTCTTTCTTTATAAATTTTTCCTTAGAAAATATTTAAAAAAAGAAACAAAAAATAATATAGAAGTTTTCTTAAACTCAAATAAAAATAGTCTCTTTCTTTCTGAAGTCTTTCAGGTGAAATAATGTAATAAGAATTAAAAACCAGCAATAAAAATCCAAAAAAAATACTCTTTGCTTTTAGTCTCTCTTTTGTAAAATGTTTTTTTTTAAAATAAAAAAAATATATATATACATATTTGAAAAAATGAATTTCGAAATATTAAGATTTTTCTTTAGAAGTGATTTTGTAAATAAATAAAACAGAATTTCACATCATTTTCTTAAAAGTCCCTCTTTCAAAATTTAAGGGGCAACATCATATACATTCTTTCTTCCGTAGAAAAGGTAAAACAAAACAAAAAAAAAAAAACCGACCAAACATATTTTCTTGTCTTAATAAATTTCCAGAATTCAAGTCAAAAGCAAATAAATTGTAGAAGTCTTTCTTTAAAAAAAAAAAACAAAAATCAAAATAAACAAAATTTTCTTTCTTCTTTTAAAGTATTTCTTTCAAAAAATTCCAAAAAAAAAAAAGAATTTTGAATAAGTAAATAAACAAAGAATAGTCAAATCTTTTGAGCCCTATGCTAAATGAGCACTTGCTTCTTTATTTTTGTTAGTTTCGAACTACGTAATGATCTGATTCACGTAGGCATCGTGATACGTAGGCAATCCTCATCGGATCCGGTCGCATTTCTTTTACTGCAAAATAAATAAAAAAAAAATAATAATAAAAAAGGGGAAGAACTAATAAGAGGAAAAATGCCGGAAATGACGCATGCTCTCGTAGAAAACATATAGTAATCCACTTAACTGTATAGGTGCATCATGCCCAACGTGAGATTAACTATCTGTTATTTGCTACAAATTAACCGTGCGTTTGTCATTGAGCATTTTTCCAGGGTGTTGGAAAGACGGTTGGTTTGGTGAAAGTCTGGCCTCGCACTCATACTTCACGAGGTCAAAGAGAGGTGTTCAACTACCTGTTGTTAGGACCAGAAGCAGTACTCACACTTACTTCACCAGGTCAAAAGGAAGTGTGGAAATGTCTTCAGAAATTCCATCGCAAACAATCCCGGTTTCCGAGGAAGGCTCGGTCTCAGCCATCCTCACACCTGAATCCGCAACTGCGGAGGAAAATAGAATCCTACGGCTCCGCATGCTGGAAATGCTGGACGACTGGAATAATGGGAAAGAGCCGCCAAGTGTCGTCCCCGGATTCCCTGAATTATTCTCCAGGTCAAGTGGGACTTCAAATGTTCCCGTAAATTATCCTGCTACCCCATTCGGGTACCCAGCCACCTCAGCCTTCTCTGCTGGATCGCCTTCTGACCCTCATCCTCGAATGTCAGCCACCGATGCAAGCATAAACATCTTTACTGCATCGCCTTGCCCGATTACGGCACAACCTGCCACGTACAAGCCAAGCTTTGACTCATCCTCTTTTACATTCCAAGCACCATCGTTCTCAATGGAACCAACTAGATTCGCTACCAGCACTAATCCTCTACCGCCTCAGTGCGAGCTTGCACCCAGGCAGGATCAGAGCCCCAGGATTGCAGAACAAAACGAGATTGCCAAGAGAATGAGAAGCCTTGAACAAAGTTTGAAAAATATGCAAGGATTGAGCGGACAGAAGAGCGTCTCTTACGCCGACCTATGCATGTTCCCTCACATGCACTTGCCAGCAGGTTTCAAGACCCCAAAGTTCGAGAAATACGATGGGCATGGTGACCCCATTGCACATCTTAAAAAATACTGCAATCAATTGCGGGGAGCTGGCGGAAAAGAAGAACTGCTAATGGCATATTTTGGAGAAAGTTTGGTGGGAGTCGCTTCGGAATGGTATATGGACCAGGACATATCTCGCTGGAATATATGGGATGATCTTGCCAGAGACTTCGTAGGGCAGTTTCAATATAATATCGACATCGCACCAGACAGAAATGCTTTGTCAAACTTAAAGAAGAAACCCTCGGAAAGTTTCAGAGAATACGCCATCAAATGGCGTGAGCAAGCGTCAAGGGTAAAACCTTCCATGGACGAGATAAAGATGGTCACTACCTTCCTCCAGGCTCAAGAGTCCGACTATTTCCAAAACATGATGTCGGCAATGGGAAAGCCTTTCGCAGAAGCGATTAAGATTGGAGAGATGGTGGAGAACGGTTTGAAAACGGGAAGAATTTTGAGTCAGGAAGCCATAAGGGCAACCTCCCAAGCCGTCCAAAGCAGGTCTGGAGGAATGGCAAAAGGCAAGAAAAAAGAGGAAACATCCATGGCAGTGTCAGAGGTGGGAGAATATCATAATCCCGGGCTTTGTCCTTCGGAAAGAACCTCGCAGCATTATTTCCCCCACCAAAATGCGACCTACGCTCCTCAGCCCTACATGGTCATGAGCACCCAGCCTTATATCCAGCGAACACAACCAGTCAATCGGGGGCAGGCCCCACATCCTAGGAATTAGCCTCCTCACCGAAACCACTACAATCCTCGACCTCCTCAAAATAATTTCCGTCCTCGGGAACCACCCAGGAGACCCAACTACACACCAATCGGTGAACCCTATTCCACCCTATTCCCTAAGCTTGTCCAAATGAATTTGTTGCAGCCCATACCACCGAACGGGCAGAACCCGGGATCACCATCATATCAGCGGGGTGTCAGATGTGCATACCATTCAGGGGTAGAAGGGCACGACACCAACGACTGTTGGACATTGAAACAAGCTGTGAAGAATCTGTTAGACCAAGGGAAGATTGTGTTGAGAGACGAGGACATCCCAAATGTGACCAATAATCCGTTGCCCGTCCACAACAACGTGCCGATAGTTGGGATGATTTGTGAAGACGAGGAAGTTGATCCAGCACTTAAAGCCATAATTGCTATTGCTGATACAGAAAAAGGACCCAGGGTAACTCCGGAGCCAGAAAAAGGAATAAGTGATGTATTCAAGCAGGCCTCCATGGTATGGGGGACAATCAAACAACCTCGGCCGAACGAGCCAGTATTTGTCGGACGCATACCACAAGAACCAAAATGCAACAAAGAAGGAGATGATAGGGTGTCCCCGCTCGACGAGAGCAAAGGAATATGTGAGGCGACAAGGGAAAAGCTATGCGAAATACACATGGTCCAGCCAGGAGAGGGCACTAGCACCGTTGAAGTATCGTACATGGGACCAAGCACCTAGTTTCAAAACTAGAAGGCTACGCCCTTCTTGATCAAACGGGAGTCCTAATGAACCTGTCTTGCCACTTTCTCTGCATCACAAGTAACCCCAGAGGGTGACTCAGATGTTTTTCTTCAGTTTCATGTTTTTAATTTCCTGAATATCAACCTTTTTCCTTATCTTCCCCAAAATGCCAAGAAATGAAATCATGCTTGATTACTCACTTTCTTCTTCTATGTTTTCTTTTGTGTTCTCTTCAATTCTGATTAATGCAGCTTTAAATAACATGACATGTTTGCGGACTTCATGCCCGGATCACGAGAACTCCGATCAGACTTCAAATAATGAGTCAAAATTTGAATTTAGGAACAACTAAAGAAAATTGGTTCATGGTTTGGAAAATGTCCGTCACTAAAGCAGAGTTTGAGAGCAGTAAATGGGCTTAGACCCGTACAGAATGATAAACTTAATAACTGCGGTTTGTCACGAGCAATTGTACCAAGAAAGAAGGGTCCATACGTCATTGGAAAACGTTACCAAATGGAGCATTTGTATCTGGGCGACGTCGAAAGAAATGACGTCAGCCTTGCTTGGAAGACAGATGCAGTGATATGTCTAAATCACCCTGGCGATATCTTTGCACAGTTTGAGATGACGAAGGCTTTCATTCTCGCTACCCAAACACTATTAACCCTTTGCAAACCCATTTGAGCTGGTTACTTTTCTTGGATTACCCTCTTTGGAACTTGAAAATATTATTGAAAAAAAAATGATGAAAATAAAAAAAAAAAAAAAAGAAGGAAGAAAGAATTGGAAAAATAAGAAAATATATAAACAAAAACAAAAAAAAAAAAATAAAAAAATAAATCCAAAAAAACGATATGAACTACGTCTGACTTGATTCCGAAAGGATACGTAGGCAACCTCTCTTTGGGGTTCAGTCACATCAAAATAAAATCCAGGAATTCCCCCGAAAGTAAAACTGGGGCAGAAGTTATAACGAATCAGCAATAATCCCACCCAAAAGGTTCAAAAGTTGTAGTTCAATCCAAATTCGGTTCACCCCAAACCTTTTTCAAGTCCTTCTGATCAATCGACGAAGCATTCCAAAATAGGAAGACGGAATTATTTGGGTCCGATACAACAAATGAGGAGAATAAAGACAAGAGAGTCTTGTCGGTGAAAACCTTTGGGCACCGTGAGGCGATGCGAGAAGAGAAATTGAAAATGAGAGAGCTTGTTTAGTAAAAACTCGCAAAGAGTACTAGCAGGCGACAGTAAGAAGAGAAATGAGAGAGGTCGACTAGCGAAAACCCGCAAAGGGCGTTGTCGGCCAAAAAGATGATTCCACCTCAGAAAGTCCTGGCAAGGTTCCCAGGCTTTGAAAAATATAGATCTGTTTTGATTCATGAGGAAATGCAAGTTCTCGGAGGTCAGGCATCCAGTCCAAAAGGCATGTCATGTCAGTTTGAAACTGGCATACACTCCAGATAAGTCCTTCTTTCCCCCGAAAGGGGCTTTTCTCTTTAAACTCATATGTTCTCCTTTACATAGTTTTCTTTGATCTAACTCTTCATTCCGTAATAACCACCAAGAAAGGTGGCAGGGCCGGTTTTACAGGGCTCCGTTTGGCAAGAGTCAAATAAATGTATGACCTCAGTGGCGCGTCAGTCCCATCCCGACTGGCCATGGTAGTTGATTTGCTTCCAAAACCGACAAATTCCCGCAGGGTATCCCTTGTTACAAATCCCCATGGAGTCTCCCTTTGTACAATTCCCCAAAGAAGTCCACCCCAGCACATCCCCAGCAAGTATATACATAAATCAAAAAAAAAAAAAATCCTCACAGAGTTCACATTAGACAAATCCACACGGAGTTTCTCTTGTACAAATCCCCACCGAGTCTCCTTAATAAAATCCCTACCAAAATCACCAAGCAGAACGGGACGGAAAAGCCAAAGCCTTATAAGACAAATCATCACAAATCTGGGAACGCAAGTCTGAGTAGTCCAAAGGGTTTCACATCAATGGCAGAGTTGGTCAACAAGAATCAGGCTAAGACAAAGCAATTGGAACGATCAAGGCCCCCAAAACCAACCGCCATTTCCAAACTGACAATGTTTTCTTTGTGTAGGAAATTGAGACAGGTACGACCCAAAGCAGCCATGCATGAAGCTGGTGTAGCCCAAAAGAAATGGAGCACACAAGCATGGAAACAGCCTTGCAGCGGAAAACGACCAATGGTAAGTTTCCCCTTAATTCTTTCGTGCATTTCTGATAAATAAAAATAGAGAAAGGGGAGAACCAAAGGAAAGAAAGAAGACAAGGAATAAACATCTCAAAAGAAAAACAAATCATGGTAGCATAGGACCTCGTTCCTCAACTATCCCGGTATAAACCCCGGATCTCCCTGGCATAACCCAAGGAGCCTTTTTATCCAAATTCCCGACATAACCCGATGAATCTTTTCGGCATAACCCGATAAATTTTTCGGCATAACCCGATAAATTTCCCGGCATAACCCGATGAATCTTTTCGGCATAATCCGATAAATCTTCCCGGCATAACCCGATAAATCTTCCCGGCATAACCCGATGAATCTCCCGGCATAACCCGATGAATCTTTTCGGCATAATCCGATAAATCTTCCCGGCATAACCCGATGAATCTTCCCGGCATAACCCGATGAATCTTCCCGGCATAACCCGATGAATCTTTCCGGCATAACCCGATAAATCTTCCCGGCATAACGCAATAAATCTTCCCGGCATAACCCGATGAATCTCCCGGCATAACCCGATGAATCTTTTCGGCATAATCCGATAAATCTTCCCGGCATAACCCGATGAATCTCCCGGCATAACCCGATGAATATTTTCGGCATAATCCGATAAATCTTCCCGGCATAACCCGATGAATCTTCCCGGCATAACCCGATGAATCTTCCCAACATAACCCGATGAATCTTTCCGGCATAACCCGATAAATCTTCCTGGCATAACCCAATAAATCTTCCCGGCATAACTCGATGAATCTCCCGGCATAACCCGATGAATCTTTTCGGCATAATCCGATAAACCTTCCCGGCATGATCCGATGAATCCTCCCGGCATAACCCGACGAATCTTTTCGGCATAACCCGATGAATCTTTTCGGCATAATCCGATAAATCTTCCCGGCATAACCCGATGAACCCTCGGCATAACCCAATAAATCTTCCCGTCATAACCCGATGAATCTCCCGGCATAACCCGATGAATCTTTTCGGCATAATCCGATAAACCTTCCCGGCATGATCCGATGAATCCTCCCGGCATAACCCGACGAATCTTTTCGGCATAACCCGATGAATCTTTTCGGCATAATCCGATAAATCTTCCCGGCATAACCCGATGAACCTTCCCGGCATAATCCGATGAATCCTCCCGGCATAACCCGATGAATCCTCCCGGCATAACCCGATGAATCTTTTCGGCATAACCCGATAAACCTTCCCGGCATGATCCGATGAATTCCCCCGGCATAACCCGATGAATCCCCTCGGCATAACCCGACGAATCTTTTCGGCATAACCCGAATCTCCCGGCATAACCCGATGAATCCTCCCAGCATGACTCGATGAATCTTTTCGGCATAACCCGAGAACTCTTTTCCATGCAATCAGCATTAGGGTTTTAAAACCCTAAACTGAATTTTCCTTTTAGTCAGCATTAGGGTTTTAAACCCTAAACTGAACTTTTCCTTCCAGCCAGCATTAGGGCTCTAAATCCTAAACTGAGCTTTTCCATGCAATCAGCATTAAGGTTTTAAACCCTAAACTGAATTCTTCTTTTGTTCGGCGTTAGGGTTTTAAACCCAAACCGAACCTCTCCCCAGCTAGCCGGTGTTAGGGCTCCAACCCTGAACTGAGCATGCATATCCTCTTTCATCAATTTTATGAACTTCTTGGTGAATAATTAACGAAATTTTCCTAGTGAAACTGGGGCAGAAAATTTCGTTCGTTTGTTTGTTTTTCCCGCAGGTCTAACCTCGAGCCACACGAATCGAAATGACCCACGAGATGAGTCTCAACTCAAAATCAAAGAAGAAAAGAGGTGTCCCAAGATTCGGAGTAAAAGGAAGGCGGATTGACTCCAGCATTTAATTAAGGTCCTGAACCCTGCCAATCGCGCCTCACTCAGTATCCCAGAGATTAAACAGATCACCACAACTCGCAAGCATCAAGATTCAGATCGGAGTCTGCAAGCAAAATCAGCTAAGACCCAAGATCAAGTCGTAAAAGAATCATAGATAGGAATCTTGTAACTAGCAGTTGACATACACACAAGTAGTTAGCTCAGTTTCCAATGTCCATTTGGTTGTAATAAGGCGGTCAGTGACGTAGCAGTGACAACAGCAACAGCAGTAGCAGCAAGCATTGCAATCCCATGGTAGTCCCAGCTACCAAAACTTCCCGAACTACATTGACCTGATTCCTGTTTAGCCCAGGATATGTAGGAAATCTTTGAAGCAAGATTCGGTCAGATCTTTCAAAAAACATGCTTCATACGGAGTAGTCCATAGGCAAAAATCGCTCATACACGCTCACTTTATCTTTGCACGAAAACTCTTCGTGTTTCCGAACAAAGAGGGGCAGCTGTGAGCACGTGATTTTTGTTTTACGCGACAATCGCTCCAAAAGAATTAAAAATGTATGTGTCATGCGTAATTTAAACCATGACCCGTTTGTTAGATGGAAAATTACAAAAATACGCATTTTTTCTTTTGTCCTGATTTGTTGCCTTGTTTAATTTTACCTACTTTTAACATTTTTATACGCGTGAAATAAATATGTTAAGTTTAATTAGTGGTGCTTAGTTTTATTTAATTAGTTTGTGTATTTAGAAAATTAGAAATAAAGAAAAGAAGGCAAAAATTTGTTGTAAAATGAATTTGGGCCGTGCCCATTTCAAAATTTGGAACCCAAGCAAATAACCCAGTCCACCGGTCCACACAGCCCATTCCCCAGGCATCAAAACGACGTAGTTTAACACCAAAACTACGTCGTTTCAATGCTAATCCATCCCAACCATTCAAACCAAGCTGATCCAACGGTCTGGATCTCTCACCCATAACCCCATTTGCCCGACCCGTTACCCGAACCAACTCTGCCCCTAATACTCGAAACGACACCGTTTCCCTCAAGTGGAAGGATCTTGGCCCTTCGTCATGCCTCATCCAACGGCTGAGGTCCATCCACTCACTCCATATATAAGCTGCCCCTCATACCCACCCCCTGTCCAAATACCCCTGCCCTTCATCATCCTCACAAAGAACCCCGGAACCCTAGAGCCGCCCCCATCTCCCTTCACCAGGAACCCGGCGGCATGAACGCCGGTGACCTTCTCCTGAACACCATAGAACCCCCGTACCATCCTGAACCCAAATCCATCAACCCCATGCTTCGAATCTTATCCCACCTTTTCGAATCTTCATTTGAAGATTCGAGTCGGAACCTAATCTACACCGATCTGCTTCAAATTCATACCAGACACTCCCCAGACCCCCTAGTGACCAAACCATACTTGGTTTGGTCCGAATACAACCAGGGAAGCATGAATATTAGATCTGAGTTTTGAAACCACAAGGTCCCTCGTCACTGGTTCAAACCAGTTCAAACCAAAGGGGTTAAGGTCTAATGGACTTTAATCAAAGTGTTTCTCATTTGAGGTGTAGATTAGGTTCCGAAAGGTTGTCCGAGTCCTAGTTGAGGTTTTGATTTTTTAAGGTTTAAGGTGAGTTCTTTCTTTTCTTAGTTGTTTTGGTTCGTTCGATTGTTGTAAGGGTCTGTTCGTTTTCTGTCCTTGACTTCTATCAATTGTGCTTCAACCGCTTTGCCTGAACCTCTGTTTGTTTGTCTAAAATTCCCCCTCCTATTCTGATAAGACATATGTATTTGTTGTACAATAATTGAGCTTCAAATGTTGACTGAGCAATTGGTTCCTCGAGTACCACTTTGCTCAGTCAGTATAATTCGAATTATGGGTCGATACTGTTTAAATGTCTGATTTTTGGCTACGATTGTGTATGTTAATGCTAATATAGTCGAGTCGACATGTGTCGTCAATTAGTTTCAACTGTCTGAACAAAGTAAATCGATTTGCTTCTGATGAACATTTGCCTTGAGCCAATTAAGAACCAGTTTTTGCTTACTTATAGATTGTTTGAATTGATCAGTTAATGTAAAAAGGATTGTTTATGTTTAAATTCTGAATTGGAAGGCATGTGCACTCGTGCACAGCATGTGCATTGGTGCACCTCATGTGCCTTGTGCACAGCCTGTTTTTCTGCATAAGAAGGCTTTTAAGTTTTAAACAATTTGACAGCATATGCTGTCAGATATATTCTACTGCCCATACTTGCTTTTAGATAATAAAATGGAAAAGTTGAATCTGCCAGGGAATGTGAATGGGGTTTAATACTTAATTAGCTAAAGTGGGACTGAAAATGGAAAGCACATGGGAGGGGCATGGTGATATTCTGAAAACAGACTGTTAAAAGAGATAGTTCTAAGGCTTATAAAGGGAGACATACAACTGATAGATGAAGGAGGGAGATAATTAGAGGGGATACCGCTTGAAAAGAAAAAGGGAGACTGGGAGATTAGAGAAGGAGAGTTGAAATACATACAGAGAGAGCCTACAGAGATAGAGAGAGACACTGAGAGGGAACACCTGAGAGTTCAAATTCCGAAAACAGAAACTGGAAAAGAATTCTTTTTGATAACCCAAATAGATTTCAAAACTGAGGATTGACATTTGAATTTGAAAAGAAAGGAGATAAGGAAAGGGATATCACAAAGATCAGAAATTGTCTTCTTCCTACTATTTGTTCGATTCTCAGTTTTGTTCAAACTGTCCAAATCAGTTCTGTCTTCTTTCAAGTGTTGGCTAAATCTATTGTTTGGATTTGTATTGTTTGTTTCTTCTGGAATTGGATTGCCTAGATCTCTTATTCCGTACTACTGGAAATTTGTTTCATTCTGCCCTTCCTCCATTGGCTTTACTGGTCTTTTGCCCTGGGATTTTTTGTTCTATTGGAACCTACTGTTACTGCTGCTGTTTGGTATCGCTTCTATTGCTCAACTGACTGCCTTACTTTCTTCATTGTAAGCATTTCCTCAGGTACACATTTCGAATCTGTCTGATGTTGCAATGAAAGTTGAATCGAAAGATCTGAAGGATGTTATAATCATCTGTTGCATTGCTTACAAATTTTTATATAAATGTTGTTAAGATATGCAGTTTCTGGGTCTGTTAGCCTAATGGAGACAGATTAGTAAGGTTGTATTTAATTAAAGTTTATGCCAATTGGAAACTGTGACATTTTATTCGTTTAGGAGTACACAAGATGTAAATACAATCCGTGAAATATGCAGAGCCATTTAATACAATTGCTAATTCAAACTCGCTCTTTCAGCATGTTTCGAATATGTAAGGACAAATAATTGTTTAGATCTAGCTAAAGACAATACAGTTTCAAACTCTTGAGTTTCAGTTTTCATGAAGCAGTTTATAGGATGAGTTTCAAATGTCATTAGTCGCATTTCCTAATAAGCAATTTTAATTAATCTTGTCTGAATAAGTTGAAGTTAGGGAGCTCTTGTAACAGTCGTAGCATTTCACCAATCTCATATACATTTCTCTTATCAAGTTCAAAGCATGTTTTCATGAGGTACAATGTTTCTTCATTCCGTAAATAATTAATCGGGAGATTAGCTAAAATCTGGATTTGGCCAAACACATAGTTAAAATAGCACGCATCTTCTCTTCTATTTTTAAGAGATAAACACATTAGAAATGTAGTCGCTTTAGGATGTTCCTCCTAAAATAATGAGACGAGCCTCGCCAAATAAAAATACAAATTGCGGGGCCCTCAATAATTGACCATGATAAATATTTAGAGTTTGGGACGGACTGTTTAGTGAATTCCACTGCCTTCCCCAAAGATAATAACACGTTTAGATTCTTTAGGAGCGACTTTAAGTAAATTATATTCTTAAAATCGGGTGCACATTGATGTGACCCAAATTCAAATCTCAACGGAGTCGAAATGTGTTAACAACTACGGGTGCATTGATTGTGACGTGGTTCGAGATGCATTTTCACGACGTTGCAATTCTATAAAAATAAATGATAATAATAAAAGCGGTTTAAACTTAATAAAAGCACATAAGTCACAACATGTATTTAAATCAGATATTTAGCCATTATAACAATTTAAGCGACCGTGCTAGAACCACGGGATTCGAGGGTGCCTAACACCTTCCCTCGGGTCAACAGAATTCCTTACTTAGAATTTCTGGTTCGCAGACTTCATTTGGAAAAGTCGAAAATTTCCTCGATTTGGGATTCAAGATAAACCGGTGACTTGGGACACCAAAAGCCAAACCTTTCCCAAGTGGCGACTCTGAATTAAATAAATAATCCCATTTCGAATATTGTCAATTAAATTGGAAAAACTCCACCCGCGCATCTAACCCCTCGGGGACGGGCGCGCAAAAAGGAGGTGTGACAGCTCTGGCGACTCTGCTGGGGATATACGAACCCAGAACCACTGGTTCAGGGTTCAAGAATTCGAGCTTAGAATAATTGTTATATTTGGCTTTATTATCTGATCTTTATTACATGTTTTTGCGTAACGTGCTAAATGTTGTCTCTTACCGCTTTGATATTATCTGAACTGTATATAAACTGTGCCGAAACCCTTCTCTTCTTACCTCCGGGGAGAAGCTCGCTGGTCGAGACTCCCTATTCTATTAGTGTCAATACCTGAAATAAGAAAGAGGTCGGACAAGTTACAAAACCGAACGATCTCGCGGGTCCCCGGTACGTAGCCCCCTCCTCGACTCTAGTGGTCCGCTCGGGTACACAGTCTAGAACAAATACCAAGGTTTAAACCTAGTATAACGAAACTTCATGCCGGATCCCTAGTAGGAACGTTTATTTGCATCATGTTGCATTTGACTTAAGGGGCTCAACACAGGGGTTGGGTCCGTCTAAGACAGGCAACCTGAATTGAAAAGACCGCCCTGCTGCATCCTATTTGTTTTGCGCATTTATTTGCTTCGGTTCCGCATGCTGACCGGTTTCTAAAAAAACCAAAAGGGCGCGCAAAATAAATAATCCCTAGTGGCGACTTGGGACACCAAAAGCCAAACCTTTCCCTAGTGGCGACTCTGAATTAAATAAATAATCCCATTTCGAATATTGTCACTTAAATTGGAAAACCTCCACCCGTGCATCTAACCCATCGGGGACGGGCGCGCAAAAAGGAGGTGTGACATCGGGTTCATCCGCCCTCAAATAGGATATGTTGGGTTCATCCGCCCTCGAATAGGATATGTCGGGTTCATCCGCCCTCGAATAGGATATGTCGGGGTCATCCGCCCTCGAATAGGATATGTCGGGTTCATCCGCCCTCGAATAGGATATGTCGGGTTCATCCGCCCTCGAATAGGATATGTTGGGTTCACCCACCCTCGAATAGTATATGTCGGGTTCATCCGCCCTCAAATAGGATATGTTGGGTTCATCCGCCCTCGAATAGGATATGTCGGGTTCATCCGCCCTCAAATAGGATATGTCGGGTTCATCCGCCCTCGAATAGGATATGTCGGGTTCATCCGCCCTCAAATAGGATATGTCGGGTTCATCCGCCCTCAAATAGGATATGTTGGGTTCATCCTCCCTCGATTAGGATATGTTGGGTTCATCCGCACTCGAATAGGATATGTCGGGTTCATCCGCCCTCGAATAGGATATGTTGGGTTCATCCGCCCTCGAATAGGATATGTCGGGTTCATCCGACCTCGAATAGGATATGTTGGGCTCATCCGCCCCCGAATAAGATATTTCGGATTCATCCGCCCTCGAATAGGATAGTTCGGGTTCATCCTCCCTCGAACAGGATATGTCGGGTTCATCCGCCCTCGAACAGGATATGTCGGGTTCATCCGCCCTCAAATAGTATATGTCGGGTTCATCCGCCCTCAAATAGGATATTTGGGTTCATCCGCCCTCGAATAGGATATGTCGGGTTCATCCGCCCTCAAATAGGATATGTCGGGTCATCCGCCCTCAAATAGGATATGTCGGGTTCATCCGCCCTCGAATAGGATATGTCGGGTTCATCCGCCCTCGAATAGGATATGTCGGGTTCATCCGCCCTCGAATAGGATATGTCGGATTCATCCGCCCTCGAATAGGATATGTCGGGTTCATCCGCCCTCAAATAGGATAGTTCGGGTTCATCCGCCCTCGAACAGGATATGTCGGGTTCATCCGCCCTCGAATAGGATATGTCGTGTTCATCCGCCCTCAAATAGGATATTTGGGTTCATCCGCCCAGAAACAGGATATGTCGGGTTCATTCGCCCTCGAATAGGATATGTCGGGTCATCCACCCTCAAATAGGATATGTCGGGTTCATCCGCCCTCGAATAGGATATGTCGGGTTCATCCGCCCTCGAATAGAAAATGTCGGGTTCATCCGCCCTCGAATAGGATATGTTGGGTTCATCCGCCTTCAAATAGGATATGTTGGGTTCATCCGCCATCGAATAGGATATGTCGGGTTCATCCGCCCTCGAATAGGATATGTCGGGTTCATCCGCCCTCGAATAGGATATGTCGGGTTCATCCGCCCTCGAATAGGATATGTCGGGTTCATCCGCCCTCGAATAGGATATGTCGGGTTCATCCGCCCTCGAATAGGATATGTCGGGTTCATCCGCCCTCGAATAGGATATGTCGGGTTCATCCGCCCTCGAATAGGATATGTCGGGTTCATCCGCCCTCGAATAGGATATGTCGGGTTCATCCGCCCTCGAATAGGATATGTCGGGTTCATCCGCCCTCGAATAGGATATGTCGGGTTCATCCGCCCTCGAATAGGATATGTCGGGTTCATCCGCCCTCGAATAGGATATGTCGGGTTCATCCGCCCTCGAATAGGATATGTCGGGTTCATCCGCCCTCGAATAGGATATGTCGGGTTCATCCGCCCTCGAATAGGATATGTCGGGTTCATCCGCCCTCAAATAGGATATGTCGGGTTCATCCGCCCTCTAATAGGATATGTCGGGTTCATCCGCCCTCAAATAGGATATGTTGGGTTCATCCGCCCTCGAATAGGATATGTTGGGTTCATCCGCCCTCGAATAGGATATGTCGGGTTCATCCGCCCTCGAATAGGATATGTTGGGCTCATCCGCCCTCAAATAAGATGTGTCGGGTTCATCCACCCTCGAATAGGATGTGTCGGGTTCATCCGCCCTCGAATAGTATATGTCGGGTTCATCCGCCCTCGAATAGTATATGTCGGGTTCATCCGCCCTCAAATAGGATATGTCGGGTTCATCCGCCCTCGAATAGGATATGTCGGGTTCATCCGCCCTTGAATAGGATATGTCGGGTTCATCCGCCCTCGAATAGGATATGTCGGGTTCATCCGCCCTCGAATAGGATATGTCGGGTTCATCCGCCCTCGAATAGGATATGTCGGGTTCTTCTGCCCTCAAATAGGATATGTTGGGTTCATCCGCCCTAAAAAAGGATATGTTGGGTTCATCCGCCCTCGAATAGGATATGTCAGGTTCATTCGCCCTCAAATAGTATATATCGGGTTCATCCGCCCTCAAATAGGATACGTTGGGTTCATACGCCCTCAAATAGGATATGTCGGGTTCATCTGCCCCCGAATAGGATATTTCGGGTTCATCCACCCTCGAATAGGATAGTTCGGGTTCATCCTCCCTCGAACAGGATATGTCGGGTTCATCCGCACTCGAACAGGATATGTCGGGTTCATCCGCACTCAAATAGGATATGTCGGGTCATCCGCCCTCAAATAGGATATTTGGGTTCATCCGCCCTCAAATAGGATATGTCGGGTTCATCCGCCCTCCAATAGGATATGTCGGGTTCATCCGCCATCAAATAGGATATGTCGGGTTCATCCGCCCTCAAATGGATATGTTGGGTTCATCCGCCCTCGAATAGGATATGTCGGGTTCATCCGCCCTCAAATAGGATGTGTCGGGTTCATCCACCCTCGAATAGGATGTGTCGGGTTCATCCGCCCTCGAATAGTATATGTCGGGTTCATCCGCCCTCGAATAAGATGTGTCGGGTTCATCCACCCTCGAATAGGATGTGTCGGGTTCATCCGCCCTCGAATAGTATATGTCGGGTTCATCCGCCCTCGAATAGTATATGTCGGGTTCATCCGCCCTCAAATAGGATATGTCGGGTTCATCCGCCCTCGAATAGGATATGTCGGGTTCATCCGCCCTTGAATAGGATATGTCGGGTTCATCCGCCCTCGAATAGGATATGTCGGGTTCATCCGCCCTCGAATAGGATATGTCGGGTTCATCCGCCCTCGAATAGGATATGTCGGGTTCTTCTGCCCTCAAATAGGATATGTTGGGTTCATCCGCCCTAAAAAAGGATATGTTGGGTTCATCCGCCCTCGAATAGGATATGTCAGGTTCATTCGCCCTCAAATAGTATATATCGGGTTCATCCGCCCTCAAATAGGATACGTTGGGTTCATACGCCCTCAAATAGGATATGTCGGGTTCATCTGCCCCCGAATAGGATATTTCGGGTTCATCCACCCTCGAATAGGATAGTTCGGGTTCATCCTCCCTCGAACAGGATATGTCGGGTTCATCCGCACTCGAACAGGATATGTCGGGTTCATCCGCACTCAAATAGGATATGTCGGGTCATCCGCCCTCAAATAGGATATTTGGGTTCATCCGCCCTCAAATAGGATATGTCGGGTTCATCCGCCCTCCAATAGGATATGTCGGGTTCATCCGCCATCAAATAGGATATGTCGGGTTCATCCGCCCTCAAATGGATATGTTGGGTTCATCCGCCCTCGAATAGGATATGTCGGGTTCATCCGCCCTCAAATAGGATGTGTCGGGTTCATCCAATCCGCCCTCGAATAGTATATGTCGGGTTCATCCGCCCTCAAATAGGATATGTTGGGTTCATCCGCCCTCGAATAGGATATGTCAGGTTCATTCGCCCTCTAATAGTATATATCGGGTTCATCCGCCCTCAAATAGGATACGTTGGGTTCATACGCCCTCAAATAGGATATGTCGGGTTCATCCGCCCCCGAATAGGATATTTCGGGTTCATCCGCCCTCGAATAGGATAGTTCGGGTTCATCCTCCCTCGAACAGGATATGTCGGGTTCATCCGCCCTCGAACAGGATATGTCGGGTTCATCCGCACTCAAATAGGATATGTCGGGTCATCCGCCCTCAAATAGGATATTTGGGTTCATCCGCCCTCGAATAGGATATGTCGGGTTCATCCGCCCTCCAATAGGATAAGTCGGGTTCATCCGCCCTCAAATAGGATATGTCGGGTTCATCCGCCCTCAAATGGATATGTTGGGTTCATCCGCCCTCGAATAGGATATGTCGGGTTCATCCGCCCTCAAATAGGATATGTTGGGTTCATCCGCCCTCAAATAGGATATGTTGGGTTCATCCGCCCTAAAAAAGGATATGTTGGGTTCATCCCCCCTCAAATAGGATATGTTGGGTTCATCCTCCCTCGAATAGGATATGTTGGGTTCATCCGCCCTCGAATAGGATATGTCGGGTTCATCCTCCCTCGAATAGGATATGTTTGGTTCATCCGCCCTCGAATAGGATATGTCGGGTTCATCCGCCCTCGAATAGGATATGTTGGGCTCATCCGCCCTCAAATAGGATGTGTCGGGTTCATCCGCCCTCGAATAGGATGTGTTGGGTTCATCCGCCCTCGAATAGTATATGTTGGGTTTATCCGCCCTCAAATAGGATATGTTGGGTTCATCCGCCCTCGAATAGGATATGTCGGGTTCATCCGCCCTCGAATAGGAAATGTCGGGTTCATCCGCCCTCGAATAGGATATGTCGGGTTCATCCGCCCTCGAATAGGATATGTCGGGTTCATCCGCCCTCGAATAGGATATGTTGGGTTCATCCTCCCTCGAATAGGATATGTCGGGTTCATCCGCCCTCAAATAGGATATGTCGGGTTCATCCGCCCTCAAATAGGATATGTTGGGTTCATCCGCCCTCGAATAGGATATGTTAGGTTCATCCGCCCTCGAATAGGATATGTCGGGTTCATCCGCCCTCGAATAGGATATGTTGGGCTCATCCGCCCTCGAATAGGATATGTCGGGTTCATCCGCCCTCGAATAGGATATGTCGGGTTCATCCGCCTTCGAATAGGATATGTCGGATTCATCCGCCCTCGAATAGGATATGTCGGGTTCATCCGCCCTCGAATAGGATAGTTCGGGTTCATCCGCCCTCGAACAGGATATGTCGGGTTCATCCGCCCTCAAACAGGATATGTCGGGTTCATCCTCCCTCGAATAGGATATGTCGGGTCATCCGCCCTCAAATAGGATATGTCGGGTTCATCCGCCCTCGAATAGGATATGTCGGGTTTATCCGCCCTAGAATAGAAAATGTTGGGTTCATCCGCCCTCGAATAGGATATGTTGGGTTCATCCGCCTTCAAATAGGATATGTTGGGTTCATCCGCTATCGAATCGGATATAATGGGTTCATCCGCCCTCGGATAGGATATGTCGGGTTCATCCGCCCTCAAATAGGATATGTCGGGTTCATCCGCCCTCAAATAGGATATGTCGGGTTCATCCACCCTCGAATAGGATATGTCGGGTTCATCCGCCCTCGAATAGGATATGTCGGATTCATCCGCCCTCGAATAGGATATGTCGGGTTCATCCGCCCTCGAATAGGATAGTTCGGGTTCATCCGCCCTCGAACAGGATATGTCGGGTTCATCCGCCCTCGAATAGGATATGTCGGGTTCATCCGCCCTCAAATAGGATATTTGGGTTCATCCGCCCTCAAACAGGATATGTCGGGTTCATCCTCCCTCGAATAGGATATGTCGGGTCATCCGCCCTCAAATAGGATATGTCGGGTTCATCCGCCCTCGAATAGGATATGTCGGGTTTATCCGCCCTCGAATAGAAAATGTCGGGTTCATCCGCCCTCGAATAGGATATGTTGGGTTCATCCGCCTTCAAATAGGATATGTTGGGTTTATCCGCCCTCGAATAGGATATGTCGGGTTCATCCGCCCTCGAATAGGATATGTCGGGGTCATCCGCCCTCGAATAGGATATGTCGGGTTCATCCGCCCTCGAATAGGATATGTCGGGTTCATCCGCCCTCGAATAGGATATGTTGGGTTCATCCGCCCTCGAATAGTATATGTCGGGTTCATCCGCCCTCAAATAGGATATGTTGGGTTCATCCGCCCTCGAATAGGATATGTCGGGTTCATCCGCCCTCGAATAGGATATGTCGGGTTCATCCGCCCTCGAATAGGATATGTCGGGTTCATCCGCCCTCGAATAGGATATGTCGGGTTCATCCGCCCTCGAATAGGATATGTCGGGTTCATCCGCCCTCAAATAGGATATGTCGGGTTCATCCGCCCTCAAATAGGATATGTTGTGTTCATCCTCCCTCGAATAGGATATGTTGGGTTCATCCGCCCTCGAATAGGATATGTTGGGTTCATCCGCCCTCGAATAGGATATGTCGGGTTCATCCGCCCTCGAATAGGATATGTCGGGTTCATCCGCCCTCGAATAGGATATGTCGGGTTCATCCGCCCTCGAATAGGATATGTCGGGTTCATCCGCCCTCGAATAGGATATGTCGGGTTCATCCGCCCTCGAATAGGATATGTCGGGTTCAACCCATCCGCCCTCGAATAGGATATGTTGGGTTCATCCGCCCTCGAATAGGATATGTCGGGTTCATCCGCCCTCGAATAGGATATGTTGGGCTCATCCGCCCTCAAATAAGATGTGTCGGGTTCATCCACCCTCGAATAGGATGTGTCGGGTTCATCCGCCCTCGAATAGTATATGTCGGGTTCATCCGCCCTCGAATAGTATATGTCGGGTTCATCCGCCCTCAAATAGGATATGTTGGGTTCATCCGCCCTCGAATAGGATATGTCGGGTTCATCCGCCCTTGAATAGGATATGTCGGGTTCATCCGCCCTTGAATAGGATATGTCGGGTTCATCCGCCCTCGAATAGGATATGTCGGGTTCATCCGCCCTCGAATAGGATATGTCGGGTTCATCCGCCCTCGAATAGGATATGTCGGGTTCTTCTGCCCTCAAATAGGATATGTTGGGTTCATCCGCCCTAAAAAAGGATATGTTGGGTTCATCCACCCTCGAATAGGATATGTCAGGTTCATTCGCCCTCAAATAGTATATATCGGGTTCATCCGCCCTCAAATAGGATACGTTGGGTTCATACGCCCTCAAATAGGATATGTCGGGTTCATCCGCCCCCGAATAGGATATTTCGGGTTCATCCGCCCTCGAATAGGATATGTTGGGTTCATCCGCCTTCAAATAGGATATGTTGGGTTCATCCGCTATCGAATCGGATATAATGGGTTCATCCGCCCTCGGATAGGATATGTTGGGTTCATCCGCCCTCGAATAGTATATGTCGGGTTCATCCGCCCTCGAATAGGATATGTCGGGTTCTTCTGCCCTCAAATAGGATATGTTGGGTTCATCCGCCCTAAAAAAGGATATGTTGGGTTCATCCACCCTCGAATAGGATATGTCAGGTTCATTCGCCCTCAAATAGTATATATCGGGTTCATCCGCCCTCAAATAGGATACGTTGGGTTCATACGCCCTCAAATAGGATATGTCGGGTTCATCCGCCCCCGAATAGGATATTTCGGGTTCATCCGCCCTCGAATAGGATATGTTGGGTTCATCCGCCTTCAAATAGGATATGTTGGGTTCATCCGCTATCGAATCGGATATAATGGGTTCATCCGCCCTCGGATAGGATATGTTGGGTTCATCCGCCCTCGAATAGGATATGTCGGGTTCATCCGCCCTCGAATAGGATATGTCGGGTTCATCCGCCCTCGAATAGGATATGTCGGGTTCATCCGCCCTCGAATAGGATATGTCGGGTTCATCCGCCCTCGAATAGGATATGTCGGGTTCATCCGCCCTCGAATAGGATATGTCGGGTTCATCCGCCCTCAAATAGGATATGTCGGGTTCATCCGCCCTCAAATAGGATATGTTGTGTTCATCCTCCCTCGAATAGGATATGTTGGGTTCATCCGCCCTCGAATAGGATATGTTGGGTTCATCCGCCCTCGAATAGGATATGTCGGGTTCATCCGCCCTCGAATAGGATATGTCGGGTTCATCCGCCCTCGAATAGGATATGTCGGGTTCATCCGCCCTCGAATAGGATATGTCGGGTTCATCCGCCCTCAAATAGGATATGTTGGGTTCATCCGCCCTCGAATAGGATATGTTGGGTTCATCCGCCCTCTAATAGGATATGTTGGGTTCATCCGCCCTCGAATAGGATATGTTGGGTTCATCCGCCCTCGAATAGGATATGTCGGGTTCATCCGCCCTCGAATAGGATATGTTGGGCTCATCCGCCCTCAAATAAGATGTGTCGGGTTCATCCACCCTCGAATAGGATGTGTCGGGTTCATCCGCCCTCGAATAGTATATGTCGGGTTCATCCGCCCTCGAATAGTATATGTCGGGTTCATCCGCCCTCAAATAGGATATGTTGGGTTCATCCGCCCTCGAATAGGATATGTCGGGTTCATCCGCCCTTGAATAGGATATGTCGGGTTCATCCGCCCTTGAATAGGATATGTCGGGTTCATCCGCCCTCGAATAGGATATGTCGGGTTCATCCGCCCTCGAATAGGATATGTCGGGTTCATCCGCCCTCGAATAGGATATGTCGGGTTCTTCTGCCCTCAAATAGGATATGTTGGGTTCATCCGCCCTAAAAAAGGATATGTTGGGTTCATCCACCCTCGAATAGGATATGTCAGGTTCATTCGCCCTCAAATAGTATATATCGGGTTCATCCGCCCTCAAATAGGATACGTTGGGTTCATACGCCCTCAAATAGGATATGTCGGGTTCATCCGCCCCCGAATAGGATATTTCGGGTTCATCCGCCCTCGAATAGGATAGTTCGGGTTCATCCTCCCTCGAACAGGATATGTCGGGTTCATCCGCCCTCAAATAGGATATTTGGGTTCATCCGCCCTCAAACAGGATATGTCGGGTTCATCCTCCCTCGAATAGGATATGTCGGGTCATCCGCCCTCAAATAGGATATGTCGGGTTCATCCGCCCTCGAATAGGATATGTCGGGTTTATCCGCCCTCGAATAGAAAATGTCGGGTTCATCCGCCCTCGAATAGGATATGTTGGGTTCATCCGCCTTCAAATAGGATATGTCGGGTTCATCCGCCCTCGAATAGGATATGTCGGGTTCATCCGCCCTCGAATAGGATATGTCGGGGTCATCCGCCCTCGAATAGGATATGTCGGGTTCATCCGCCCTCGAATAGGATATGTCGGGTTCATCCGCCCTCGAATAGGATATGTTGGGTTCATCCGCCCTCGAATAGTATATGTCGGGTTCATCCGCCCTCAAATAGGATATGTTGGGTTCATCCGCCCTCGAATAGGATATGTCGGGTTCATCCGCCCTCAAATAGGATATGTCGGGTTCATCCGCCCTCGAATAGGATATGTCGGGTTCATCCGCCCTCGAATAGGATATGTCGGGTTCATCCGCCCTCGAATAGGATATGTCGGGTTCATCCGCCCTCGAATAGGATATGTCGGGTTCATCCGCCCTCAAATAGGATATGTCGGGTTCATCCGCCCTCAAATAGGATATGTCGGGTTCATCCGCCCTCAAATAGGATATGTTGGGTTCATCCTCCCTCGAATAGGATATGTTGGGTTCATCCGCCCTCGAATAGGATATGTTGGGTTCATCCGCCCTCGAATAGGATATGTCGGGTTCATCCGCCCTCGAATAGGATATGTCGGGTTCATCTGCCCTCGAATAGGATATGTCGGGTTCATCCGCCCTCGAATAGGATATGTCGGGTTCATCCGCCCTCAAATAGGATATGTCGGGTTCATCCGCCCTCTAATAGGATATGTCGGGTTCATCCGCCCTCAAATAGGATATGTTGGGTTCATCCGCCCTCGAATAGGATATGTTGGGTTCATCCGCCCTCGAATAGGATATGTCGGGTTCATCCGCCCTCGAATAGGATATGTTGGGCTCATCCGCCCTCAAATAGGATGTGTCGGGTTCATCCGCCCTCGAATAGGATGTGTCGGGTTCATCCGCCCTCGAATAGTATATGTCGGGTTCATCCGCCCTCGAATAGTATATGTTGGGTTCATCCGCCCTCGAATAGGATATGTCGGGTTCATCCGCCCTCGAATAGGATATGTCGGGTTCATCTGCCCTTGAATAGGATATGTCGGGTTCATCCGCCCTTGAATAGGATATGTCGGGTTCATCCGCCCTCGAATAGGATATGTCGGGTTCATCCGCCCTCGAATAGGATATGTCGGGTTCATCCGCCCTCGAATAGGATATGTCGGGTTCTTCTGCCCTCAAATAGGATATGTTGGGTTCATCCGCCCTAAAAAAGGATATGTTGGGTTCATCCACCCTCGAATAGGATATGTCAGGTTCATTCGCCCTCAAATAGTATATATCAGGATCATCCGCCCTCAAATAGGATACGTTGGGTTCATACGCCCTCAAATAGGATATGTCGGGTTCATCCGCCCCCGAATAGGATATTTCGGGTTCATCTGCCCTCGAATAGGATAGTTCGGGTTCATCCTCCCTCGAACAGGATATGTCGGGTTCATCCGCCCTCGAACAGGATATGTCGGGTTCATCCGCACTCAAATAGGATATGTCGGGTCATCCGCCCTCAAATAGGATATTTGGGTTCATCCGCCCTCGAATAGGATATGTCGGGTTCATCCGCCCTCCAATAGGATATGTCGGGTTCATCCGCCCTCAAATAGGATATGTCGGGTTCATCCGCCCTCAAATGGATATGTTGGGTTCATCCGCCCTCGAATAGGATATGTCGGGTTCATCCGCCCTCAAATAGGATATGTTGGGTTCATCCGCCCTCAAATAGGATATGTTGGGTTCATCCGCCCTAAAAAAGGATATGTTGGGTTCATCCTCCCTCGAATAGGATATGTTGGGTTCATCCGCCCTCGAATAGGATATGTTGGGTTCATCCGCCCTCGAATAGGATATGTCGGGTTCATCCGCCCTCGAATAGGATATGTCGGGTTCATCTGCCCTCGAATAGGATATGTCAGGTTCATCCGCCCTCAAATAGGATATGTTGGGTTCATCCGCCCTAAAAAAGGATATGTTGGGTTCATCCTCCCTCGAATAGGATATGTTGGGTTCATCCGCCCTCGAATAGGATATGTCGGGTTCATCCGCCCTCGAATAGGATATGTTGGGTTCATCCGCCCTCGAATAGGATATGTCGGGTTCATCCGCCCTCGAATAGGATATGTTGGGCTCATCCGCCCTCAAATAGGATGTGTCGGGTTCATCCACCCTCGAATAGGATGTGTCGGGTTCATCCGCCCTCGAATAGTATATATCGGGTTCATCCGCCCTCAAATAGGATATGTTGGGTTCATCCGCCCTCGAATAGGATATGTCGGGTTCATCCGCCCTCGAATAGGATATGTCGGGTTCATCCGCCCTCGAATAGGATATGTCGGGTTCATCCGCCCTCGAATAGGATATGTCGGGTTCATCCGCCCTCGAATAGGATATGTCGGGTTCATCCGCCCTCAAATAGGATATGTCGGGTTCATCCGCCCTCAAATAGGATATGTCGGGTTCATCCGCCCTCAAATAGGATATGTTGGGTTCATCCGCCCTCGAATAGGATATGTTAGGTTCATCCGCCCTCGAATAGGATATGTCGGGTTCATCCGCCCTCGAATAGGATATGTTGGGCTCATCCGCCCTCGTATAGGATATGTCGGGTTCATCCGCCCTCGAATAGGATATGTCGGGTTCATCCGCCCTCGAATAGGATATGTCGGATTCATCCGCCCTCGAATAGGATATGTCGGGTTCATCCGCCCTCGAATAGGATAGTTCGGGTTCATCCGCCCTCGAACAGGATATGTCGGGTTCATCCGCCCTCGAATAGGATATGTCGGGTTCATCCGCCCTCAAATAGGATATTTGGGTTCATCCGCCCTCAAACAGGATATGTCGGGTTCATCCTCCCTCGAATAGTATATGTCGGGTCATCCGCCCTCAAATAGGATATGTCGGGTTCATCCGCCCTCGAATAGGATATGTCGGGTTTATCCGCCCTCGAATAGAAAATGTTGGGTTCATCCGCCCTCGAATAGGATATGTTGGGTTCATCCGCCTTCAAATAGGATATGTTGGGTTCATCCGCTATCGAATCGGATATAATGGGTTCATCCGCCCTCGAATAGGATATGTCGGGTTCATCCGCCCTCAAATAGGATATGTCGGGTTCATCCGCCCTCAAATAGATATGTCGGGTTCATCCACCCTCGAATAGGATATGTCGGGTTCATCCGCCCTCGAATAGGATATGTCGGATTCATCCGCCCTCGAATAGGATATGTCGGGTTCATCCGCCCTCGAATAGGATAGTTCGGGTTCATCCGCCCTCGAACAGGATATGTCGGGTTCATCCTCCCTCGAATAGGATATGTCGGGTTCATCCGCCCTCAAATAGGATATTTGGGTTCATCCGCCCTCAAACAGGATATGTCGGGTTCATCCTCCCTCAAATAGGATATGTCGGGTCATCCGCCCTCAAATAGGATATGTCGGGTTCATCCGCCCTCGAATAGGATATGTCGGGTTTATCCACCCTCGAATAGAAAATGTCGGGTTCATCCGCCCTCGAATAGGATATGTTGGGTTCATCCGCCTTCAAATAGGATATGTTGGGTTTATCCGCCCTCGAATAGGATATGTCGGGTTCATCCGCCCTCGAATAGGATATGTCGGGGTCATCCGCCCTCGAATAGGATATGTCGGGTTCATCCGCCCTCGAATAGGATATGTCGGGTTCATCCGCCCTCGAATAGGATATGTTGGGTTCATCCGCCCTCGAATAGTATATGTGGGGTTCATCCGCCCTCAAATAGGATATGTTGGGTTCATCCGCCCTCGAATAGGATATGTCGGGTTCATCCGCCCTCGAATAGGATATGTCGGGTTCATCCGCCCTCAAATAGGATATGTCGGGTTCATCCGCCCTCAAATAGGATATGTCGGGTTCATCCTCCCTCGAATAGGATATGTTGGGTTCATCCGCCCTCGAATAGGATATGTCGGGTTCATCCGCCCTCGAATAGGATATGTTGGGTTCATCCGCCCTCGAATAGGATATGTCGGGTTCATCCGACCTCGAATAGGATATGTTGGGCTCATCCGCCCTCAAATAGGATGTGTCGGGTTCATCCACCCTTGAATAGGATGTGTCGGGTTCATCCGCCCTCGAATAGTATATGTCGGGTTCATCCGCCCTCAAATAGGATATGTTGGGTTCATCCGCCCTCGAATAGGATATGTCGGGTTCATCCGCCCTCGAATAGGATATGTCGGGTTCATCCGCCCTCGAATAGGATATGTCGGGTTCATCCGCCCTCGAATAGGATATGTCGGGTTCATCTGCCCTCGAATAGGATATGTTGGGCTCATCCGCCCTCAAATAGGATGTGTCGGGTTCATCCACCCTCGAATAGGATGTGTCGGGTTCATCCGCCCTCGAATAGTATATGTCGGGTTCATCCGCCCTCAAATAGGATATGTTGGGTCCATCCGCCCTCGAATAGGATATGCCGAGTTCATACGCCCTCGAATAGGATATGTCGGGTTCATCCGCCCTCGAATAGGATATGTCGGGTTCATCCGCCCTCGAATAGGATGTGTCGGGTTCATCCGCCCTCGAATAGGATATGTCGGGTTCTTCCGCCCTCAAATAGGATATGTTGGGTTCATCCGCCCTAAAAAAGGATATGTTGGGTTCATCCGCCCTCGAATAGGATATGTCAGGTTCATTCGCCCTCAAATAGTATATATCGGGTTCATCCGCCCTCAAATAGGATACGTTGGGTTCATACGCCCTCAAATAGGATATGTCGGGTTCATCCGCCCCCGAATAGGATATTTCGGGTTCATCCGCCCTCGAATAGGATAGTTCGGGTTCATCCTCCCTCGAACAGGATATGTCGGGTTCATCCGCCCTCGAACAGGATATGTCGGGTTCATCCGCCCTCAAATAGTATATATCGGGTTCATCCGCCCTCAAATAGGATATTTGGGTTCATCCGCCCTCGAATAGGATATGTCGGGTTCATCCGCCCTCAAATAGGATATGTCGGGTCATCCGCCCTCAAATAGGATATGTCGGGTTCATCCACCCTCGAATAGGATATGTCGGGTTCATCCGCCCTCAAATAGGATATGTCGGGTTCATCCGCCCTCGAATAGGATATGTCGGATTCATCCGCCCTCGATTAGGATATGTCGGGTTCATCCGCCCTCAAATAGGATAGTTCGGGTTCATCCGCCCTCGAACAGGATATGTCGGGTTCATCCGCCCTCGAATAGGATATGTCGGGTTCATCCGCCCTCAAATAGGATATTTGGGTTCATCCGCCCTCAAACAGGATATGTCGTGTTCATTCGCCCTCGAATAGGATATGTCGGGTTCATCCGCCCTCGAATAGGATATGTCGGGTTCATCCGCCCTCGAATAGAAAATGTCGGGTTCATCCGCCCTCGAATAGGATATGTTGGGTTCATCCGCCTTCAAATAGGATATGTTGGGTTCAACCGCCATCGAATCGGATATAATGGGTTCATCCGCCCTCGAATAGGATATGTTGGGCTCATCCGCCCTCGTATAGGATATGTCGGGTTCATCCGCCCTCGAATAGGATATGTCGGGTTCATCCGCCCTCGAATAGGATATGTCGGATTCATCCGCCCTCGAATAGGATATGTCGGGTTCATCCACCCTCGAATAGGATATGTTGGGCTCATCCGCCCTCAAATAGGATGTGTCGGGTTCATCCACCCTCGAATAGGATGTGTTGGGTTCATCCGCCCTCGAATAGTATATGTCGGGTTCATCCGCCCTCAAATAGGATATGTTGGGTTCATCCGCCCTCGAATAGGATATGTCGGGTTCATCCGCCCTCGAATAGGATATGACGGGTTCATCCGCCCTCGAATAGGATAAGTCGGGTTCATCCGCCCTCGAATAGGATATGTCGGGTTCATCCGCCCTCGAATAGGATATGTCGGGTTCATCCGCCCTCAAATAGGATATGTCGGGTTCATCCGCCCTCTAATAGGATATGTCGGGTTCATCCGCCCTCAAATAGGATATGTTGGGTTCATCCGCCCTCGAATAGGATATGTTGGGTTCATCCGCCCTCGAATAGGATATGTCGGGTTCATCCGCCCTCGAATAGGATATGTTGGGCTCATCCGCCCTCAAATAAGATGTGTCGGGTTCATCCACCCTCGAATAGGATGTGTCGGGTTCATCCGCCCTCGAATAGTATATGTCGGGTTCATCCGCCCTCGAATAGTATATGTCGGGTTCATCCGCCCTCAAATAGGATATGTTGGGTTCATCCGCCCTCGAATAGGATATGTCGGGTTCATCCGCCCTTGAATAGGATATGTCGGGTTCATCCGCCCTTGAATAGGATATGTCGGGTTCATCCGCCCTCGAATAGGATATGTCGGGTTCATCCGCCCTCGAATAGGATATGTCGGGTTCATCCGCCCTCGAATAGGATATGTCGGGTTCTTCTGCCCTCAAATAGGATATGTTGGGTTCATCCGCCCTAAAAAAGGATATGTTGGGTTCATCCGCCCTCGAATAGGATATGTCAGGTTCATTCGCCCTCAAATAGTATATATCGGGTTCATCCGCCCTCAAATAGGATACGTTGGGTTCATACGCCCTCAAATAGGATATGTCGGGTTCATCCGCCCCCGAATAGGATATTTCGGGTTCATCCGCCCTCGAATAGGATAGTTCGGGTTCATCCTCCCTCGAACAGGATATGTCGGGTTCATTCGCCCTCGAACAGGATATGTCGGGTTCATCCGCACTCAAATAGGATATGTCGGGTCATCCGCCCTCAAATAGGATATTTGGGTTCATCCGCCCTCGAATAGGATATGTCGGGTTCATCCGCCCTCCAATAGGATATGTCGGGTTCATCCGCCCTCAAATAGGATATGTCGGGTTCATCCGCCCTCAAATAGGATATGTTGGGTTCATCCGCCCTCGAATAGGATATGTCGGGTTCATCCGCCCTCAAATAGGATATGTCGGGTTCATCCGCCCTCAAATAGGATATGTTGGGTTCATCCGCCCTAAAAAAGGATATGTTGGGTTCATCCGCCCTCAAATAGGATATGTTGGGTTCATCCTCCCTCGAATAGGATATGTTGGGTTCATCCGCCCTCGAATAGGATATGTCGGGTTCATCCGCCCTCGAATAGGATATGTTGGGTTCATCCGCCCTCGAATAGGATATGTCGGGTTCATCCGCCCTCGAATAGGATATGTTGGGCTCATCCGCCCTCAAATAGGATGTGTCGGGTTCATCCACCCTCGAATAGGATGTGTCAGGTTCATTCGCCCTCAAATAGTATATATCGGGTTCATCCGCCCTCAAATAGGATACGTTGGGTTCATACGCCCTCAAATAGGATATGTCGGGTTCATCCGCCCCCGAATAGGATATTTCGGGTTCATCCGCCCTCGAATAGGATAGTTCGGGTTCATCCTCCCTCGAACAGGATATGTCGGGTTCATCCGCCCTCGAACAGGATATGTCGGGTTCATCCGCACTCAAATAGGATATGTCGGGTCATCCGCCCTCAAATAGGATATTTGGGTTCATCCGCCCTCGAATAGGATATGTCGGGTTCATCCGCCCTCCAATAGGATATGTCGGGTTCATCCGCCCTCAAATAGGATATGTCGGGTTCATCCGCCCTCAAATAGGATATGTTGGGTTCATCCGCCCTCGAATAGGATATGTTGGGTTCATCCGCCCTCAAATAGGATATGTTGGGTTCATCCGCCCTAAAAAAGGATATGTTGGGTTCATCCGCCCTCAAATAGGATATGTTGGGTTCATCCTCCCTCGAATAGGATATGTTGGGTTTATCCGCCCTCGAATAGGATATGTCGGGTTCATCCGCCCTCGAATAGGATATGTTGGGTTCATATGCCCTCGAATAGGATATGTCGGGTTCATCCGCCCTTGAATAGGATATGTCGGGCTCATCCGCCCTCAAATAGGATGTGTCGGGTTCATCCACCCTCGAATAGGATGTGTCAGGTTCATCCGCCCTCGAATAGTATATGTCGGGTTCATCCGCCCTCAAATAGGATATGTCGGGTTCATCCGCCCTCGAATAGGATATGTCGGGTTCATCCACCCTCGAATAGGATATGTCGGGTTCATCCGCCCTCGAATAGGATATGTCGGATTCATCCGCCCTCGAATAGGATATGTCGGGTTCATCCGCCCTCGAATAGGATATGTCGGGTTCATCCGCCCTCGAATAGGATATGTCGGGTTCATCCGCCCTCAAATAGGATATGTTGGGTTCATCCGCCCTCGAATAGGATATGTCGGGTTCATCCGCCCTCAAATAGGATATGTCGGGTTCATCCGCCCTCGAATAGGATATGTCGGGTTCATCCGCCCTCGAATAGGATATGTCGGGTTCATCCGCCCTCGAATAGGATATGTCGGGTTCATCCGCCCTCGAATAGGATATGTCGGGTTCATCCGCCCTCGAATAGGATATGTCGGGTTCATCCGCCCTCGAATAGGATATGTCGGGTTCATCCGCCCTCAAATAGGATATGTCGGGTTCATCCGCCCTCTAATAGGATATGTCGGGTTCATCCGCCCTCAAATAGGATATGTTGGGTTCATCCGCCCTCGAATAGGATATGTTGGGTTCATCCGCCCTCGAATAGGATATGTCGGGTTCATCCGCCCTCGAATAGGATATGTTGGGCTCATCCGCCCTCAAATAAGATGTGTCGGGTTCATCCACCCTCGAATAGGATGTGTCGGGTTCATCCGCCCTCGAATAGTATATGTCGGGTTCATCCGCCCTCGAATAGTATATGTCGGGTTCATCCGCCCTCAAATAGGATATGTTGGGTTCATCCGCCCTCGAATAGGATATGTCGGGTTCATCCGCCCTTGAATAGGATATGTCGGGTTCATCCGCCCTTGAATAGGATATGTCGGGTTCATCCGCCCTCGAATAGGATATGTCGGGTTCATCCGCCCTCGAATAGGATATGTCGGGTTCATCCGCCCTCGAATAGGATATGTCGGGTTCTTCTGCCCTCAAATAGGATATGTTGGGTTCATCCGCCCTAAAAAAGGATATGTTGGGTTCATCCGCCCTCGAATAGGATATGTCAGGTTCATTCGCCCTCAAATAGTATATATCGGGTTCATCCGCCCTCAAATAGGATACGTTGGGTTCATACGCCCTCAAATAGGATATGTCGGGTTCATCCGCCCCCGAATAGGATATTTCGGGTTCATCCGCCCTCGAATAGGATAGTTCGGGTTCATCCTCCCTCGAACAGGATATGTCGGGTTCATTCGCCCTCGAACAGGATATGTCGGGTTCATCCGCACTCAAATAGGATATGTCGGGTCATCCGCCCTCAAATAGGATATTTGGGTTCATCCGCCCTCGAATAGGATATGTCGGGTTCATCCGCCCTCCAATAGGATATGTCGGGTTCATCCGCCCTCAAATAGGATATGTCGGGTTCATCCGCCCTCAAATAGGATATGTTGGGTTCATCCGCCCTCGAATAGGATATGTCGGGTTCATCCGCCCTCAAATAGGATATGTTGGGTTCATCCGCCCTCAAATAGGATATGTTGGGTTCATCCGCCCTAAAAAAGGATATGTTGGGTTCATCCGCCCTCAAATAGGATATGTTGGGTTCATCCTCCCTCGAATAGGATATGTTGGGTTCATCCGCCCTCGAATAGGATATGTCGGGTTCATCCGCCCTCGAATAGGATATGTTGGGTTCATCCGCCCTCGAATAGGATATGTCGGGTTCATCCGCCCTCGAATAGGATATGTTGGGCTCATCCGCCCTCAAATAGGATGTGTCGGGTTCATCCACCCTCGAATAGGATGTGTCAGGTTCATTCGCCCTCAAATAGTATATATCGGGTTCATCCGCCCTCAAATAGGATACGTTGGGTTCATACGCCCTCAAATAGGATATGTCGGGTTCATCCGCCCCCGAATAGGATATTTCGGGTTCATCCGCCCTCGAATAGGATAGTTCGGGTTCATCCTCCCTCGAACAGGATATGTCGGGTTCATCCGCCCTCGAACAGGATATGTCGGGTTCATCCGCACTCAAATAGGATATGTCGGGTCATCCGCCCTCAAATAGGATATTTGGGTTCATCCGCCCTCGAATAGGATATGTCGGGTTCATCCGCCCTCCAATAGGATATGTCGGGTTCATCCGCCCTCAAATAGGATATGTCGGGTTCATCCGCCCTCAAATAGGATATGTTGGGTTCATCCGCCCTCGAATAGGATATGTTGGGTTCATCCGCCCTCAAATAGGATATGTTGGGTTCATCCGCCCTAAAAAAGGATATGTTGGGTTCATCCGCCCTCAAATAGGATATGTTGGGTTCATCCTCCCTCGAATAGGATATGTTGGGTTCATCCGCCCTCGAATAGGATATGTCGGGTTCATCCGCCCTCGAATAGGATATGTTGGGTTCATCCGCCCTCGAATAGGATATGTCGGGTTCATCCGCCCTCGAATAGGATATGTCGGGCTCATCCGCCCTCAAATAGGATGTGTCGGGTTCATCCACCCTCGAATAGGATGTGTCAGGTTCATCCGCCCTCGAATAGTATATGTCGGGTTCATCCGCCCTCAAATAGGATATGTCGGGTTCATCCGCCCTCGAATAGGATATGTCAGGTTCATCCGCCCTCGAATAGGATATGTCGGGTTCATCCGCCCTCGAATAGGATATGTCGGGTTCATCCGCCCTCGAATAGGATATGTCGGGTTCATCCGCCCTCGAATAGGATATGTCGGGTTCATCCGCCCTCGAATAGGATATGTCGGGTTCATCCGCCCTCGAATAGGATATGTCGGGTTCATCCGCCCTCAAATAGGATATGTCGGGTTCATCCGCCCTCAAATAGGATATGTCGGGTTCATCCGCCCTCGAATAGGATATGTTGGGTTCATCCGCCCTCGAATAGGATATGTTAGGTTCATCCGCCCTCGAATAGGATATGTCGGGTTCATCCGCCCTCGAATAGGATATGTTGGGCTCATCCGCCCTCGAATAGGATATGTCGGGTTCATCCGCCCTCGAATAGGATATGTCGGGTTCATCCGCCCTCGAATAGGATATGTCGGGTTCATCCGCCCTCGAATAGGATAGTTCGGGTTCATCCGCCCTCGAACAGGATATGTCGGGTTCATCCGCCCTCGAATAGGATATGTCGGGTTCATCCGCCCTCAAATAGGATATTTGGGTTCATCCGCCCTCAAACAGGATATGTCGGGTTCATCCTCCCTCGAATAGGATATGTCGGGTCATCCGCCCTCGAATAGGATATGTCGGGTTTATCCGCCCTCGAATAGAAAATGTTGGGTTCATCCGCCCTCGAATAGGATATGTTGGGTTCATCCGCCTTCAAATAGGATATGTTGGGTTCATCCGCTATCGAATCGGATATAATGGGTTCATCCGCCCTCGAATAGGATATGTCGGGTTCATCCGCCCTCAAATAGGATATGTCGGGTTCATCCGCCCTCAAATAGGATATGTCGGGTTCATCCACCCTCGAATAGGATATGTCGGGTTCATCCGCCCTCGAATAGGATATGTCGGATTCATCCGCCCTCGAATAGGATATGTCGGGTTCATCCGCCCTCGAATAGGATAGTTCGGGTTCATCCGCCCTCGAACAGGATATGTCGGGTTCATCCGCCCTCGAATAGGATATGTCGGGTTCATCCGCCCTCAAATAGGATATTTGGGTTCATCCGCCCTCAAACAGGATATGTCGGGTTCATCCTCCCTCGAATAGGATATGTCGGGTCATCCGCCCTCAAATAGGATATGTCGGGTTCATCCGCCCTCGAATAGGATATGTCGGGTTTATCCGCCCTCGAATAGAAAATGTCGGGTTCATCCGCCCTCGAATAGGATATGTTGGGTTCATCCGCCTTCAAATAGGATATGTTGGGTTCATCCGCCCTCGAATAGGATATGTGGGGTTCATCCGCCCTCGAATAGGATATGTCGGGGTCATCCGCCCTCGAATAGGATATGTCGGGTTCATCCGCCCTCGAATAGGATATGTCGGGTTCATCCGCCCTCGAATAGGATATGTTGGGTTCATCCGCCCTCGAATAGGATATGTCGGGTTCATCCGCCCTCAAATAGGATATGTTGGGTTCATCCGCCCTCGAATAGGATATGTCGGGTTCATCCGCCCTCGAATAGGATATGTCGGGTTTATCCGCCCTCAAATAGGATATGTCGGGTTCATCCGCCCTCAAATAGGATATGTTGGGTTCATCCTCCCTCGAATAGGATATGTTGGGTTCATCCGCCCTCGAATAGGATATGTCGGGTTCATCCGCCCTCGAATAGGATATGTTGGGTTCATCCGCCCTCGAATAGGATATGTCGGGTTCATCCGACCTCGAATAGGATATGTTGGGCTCATCCGCCCTCAAATAGGATGTGTCGGGTTCATCCACCCTTGAATAGGATGTGTCGGGTTCATCCGCCCTCGAATAGTATATGTCGGGTTCATCCGCCCTCAAATAGGATATGTTGGGTTCATCCGCCCTCGAATAGGATATGTCGGGTTCATCTGCCCTCGAATAGGATATGTCGGGTTCATCCGCCCTCGAATAGGATATGTCGGGTTCATCCGCCCTCGAATAGGATATGTTGGGCTCATCCGCCCTCAAATAGGATGTGTCGGGTTCATCCACCCTCGAATAGGATGTGTCGGGTTCATCCGCCCTCGAATAGTATATGTCGGGTTCATCCGCCCTCAAATAGGATATGTTGGGTTCATCCGCCCTCGAATAGGATATGTCGGGTTCATACGCCCTCGAATAGGATATGTCGGGTTCATCCGCCCTCGAATAGGATATGTCGGGTTCATCCGCCCTCGAATAGGATGTGTCGGGTTCATCCGCCCTCGAATAGGATATGTCGGGTTCTTCCGCCCTCAAATAGGATATGTTGGGTTCATCCGCCCTAAAAAAGGATATGTTGGGTTCATCCGCCCTCGAATAGGATATGTCGGGTTCATTCGCCCTCAAATAGTATATGTCGGGTTCATCCGCCCTCAAATAGGATACGTTGGGTTCATACGCCCTCAAATAGGATATGTCGGGTTCATCCGCCCCCGAATAGGATATTTCGGGTTCATCCGCCCTCGAATAGGATAGTTCGGGTTCATCCTCCCTCGAACAGGATATGTCGGGTTCATCCGCCCTCGAACAGGATATGTCGGGTTCATCCGCCCTCAAATAGTATATGTCGGGTTCATCCGCCCTCAAATAGGATATTTGGGTTCATCCGCCCTCGAATAGGATATGTCGGGTTCATCCGCCCTCAAATAGGATATGTCGGGTCATCCGCCCTCAAATAGGATATGTCGGGTTCATCCGCCCTCAAATAGGATATTTGGGTTCATCCGCCCTCGAATAGGATATGTCGGGTTCATCCGCCCTCAAATAGGATATGTCGGGTTCATCCGCCCTCAAATAGGATATGTCGGGTTCATCCACCCTCGAATAGGATATGTCGGGTTCATCCGCCCTCGAATAGGATATGTCGGATTCATCCGCCCTCGAATAGGATATGTCGGGTTCATCCGCCCTCGAATAGGATAGTTCGGGTTCATCCGCCCTCGAACAGGATATGTCGGGTTCATCCGCCCTCGAATAGGATATGTCGGGTTCATCCGCCCTCAAATAGGATATTTGGGTTCATCCGCCCTCAAACAGGATATGTCGGGTTCATCCTCCCTCGAATAGGATATGTCGGGTCATCCGCCCTCAAATAGGATATGTCGGGTTCATCCGCCCTCGAATAGGATATGTCGGGTTTATCCGCCCTCGAATAGGATATGTCGGGTTCATCCGCCCTCGAATAGGATATGTCGGGTTCATCCGCCCTCGAATAGGATATGTCGGGTTCATCCGCCCTCGAATAGGATATGTCGGGTTCATCCGCCCTCGAATAGGATATGTCGGGTTCATCCGCCCTCGAATAGGATATGTCGGGTTCATCCGCCCTCGAATAGGATATGTCGGGTTCATCCGCCCTCGAATAGGATATGTCGGGTTCATCCGCCCTCGAATAGGATATGTCGGGTTCATCCGCCCTCGAATAGGATATGTCGGGTTCATCCGCCCTCGAATAGGATATGTCGGGTTCATCCGCCCTCGAATAGGATATGTCGGGTTCATCCGCCCTCGAATAGGATATGTCGGGTTCATCCGCCCTCGAATAGGATATGTCGGGTTCATCCGCCCTCGAATAGGATATGTCGGGTTCATCCGCCCTCGAATAGGATATGTCGGGTTCATCCGCCCTCGAATAGGATATGTCGGGTTCATCCGCCCTCGAATAGGATATGTCGGGTTCATCCGCCCTCGAATAGGATATGTCGGGTTCATCCGCCCTCGAATAGGATATGTCGGGTTCATCCGCCCTCGAATAGGATATGTCGGGTTCATCCGCCCTCGAATAGGATATGTCGGGTTCATCCGCCCTCGAATAGGATATGTCGGGTTCATCCGCCCTCGAATAGGATATGTCGGGTTCATCCGCCCTCAAATAGGATATGTCGGGTTCATCCGCCCTCTAATAGGATATGTCGGGTTCATCCGCCCTCAAATAGGATATGTTGGGTTCATCCGCCCTCGAATAGGATATGTTGGGTTCATCCGCCCTCGAATAGGATATGTCGGGTTCATCCGCCCTCGAATAGGATATGTTGGGCTCATCCGCCCTCAAATAAGATGTGTCGGGTTCATCCACCCTCGAATAGGATGTGTCGGGTTCATCCGCCCTCGAATAGTATATGTCGGGTTCATCCGCCCTCGAATAGTATATGTCGGGTTCATCCGCCCTCAAATAGGATATGTTGGGTTCATCCGCCCTCGAATAGGATATGTCGGGTTCATCCGCCCTTGAATAGGATATGTCGGGTTCATCCGCCCTTGAATAGGATATGTCGGGTTCATCCGCCCTCAAATAGGATATGTCGGGTTCATCCGCCCTCGAATAGGATATGTCGGGTTCATCCGCCCTCGAATAGGATATGTCGGGTTCTTCTGCCCTCAAATAGGATATGTTGGGTTCATCCGCCCTAAAAAAGGATATGTTGGGTTCATCCGCCCTCGAATAGGATATGTCAGGTTCATTCGCCCTCAAATAGTATATATCGGGTTCATCCGCCCTCAAATAGGATACGTTGGGTTCATACGCCCTCAAATAGGATATGTCGGGTTCATCCGCCCCCGAATAGGATATTTCGGGTTCATCCGCCCTCGAATAGGATAGTTCGGGTTCATCCTCCCTCGAACAGGATATGTCGGGTTCATCCGCCCTCGAACAGGATATGTCGGGTTCATCCGCACTCAAATAGGATTTGTCGGGTTCATCCGCCCTCAAATAGGATATTTGGGTTCATCCGCCCTCGAATAGGATATGTCGGGTTCATCTGCCCTCCAATAGGATATGTCGGGTTCATCCGCCCTCAAATAGGATATGTCGGGTTCATCCGCCCTCAAATAGGATATGTTGGGTTCATCCACCCTCGAATAGGATATGTCGGGTTCATCCGCCCTCAAATAGGATATGTCGGGTTCATCCGCCCTCGAATAGGATATGTTGGGCTCATCCGCCCTCAAATAAGATGTGTCGGGTTCATCCACCCTCGAATAGGATGTGTCGGGTTCATCCGCCCTCGAATAGAATATGTTGGGTTCATCCGCCCTAAAAAAGGATATGTTGGGTTCATCCGCCCTCAAATAGGATATGTTGGGTTCATCCTCCCTCGAATAGGATATGTTGGGTTCATCCGCCCTCGAATAGGATATGTCGGGTTCATCCGCCCTCGAATAGGATATGTTGGGTTCATCCGCCCTCGAATAGGATATGTCGGGTTCATCCGCCCTCGAATAGGATATGTTGGGCTCATCCGCCCTCAAATAGGATGTGTCGGGTTCATCCACCCTCGAATAGGATGTGTCGGGTTCATCCGCCCTCGAATAGTATATGTCGGGTTCATCCGCCCTCAAATAGGATATGTCGGGTTCATCCGCCCTCGAATAGGATATGTCGGGTTCATCCGCCCTCGAATAGGATATGTCGGGTTCATCCGCCCTCGAATAGGATATGTCGGGTTCATCCGCCCTCGAATAGGATATGTCGGGTTCATCCGCCCTCGAATAGGATATGTCGGGTTCATCCGCCCTCGAATAGGATATGTCGGGTTCATCCGCCCTCGAATAGGATATGTCGGGTTCATCCGCCCTCGAATAGGATATGTCGGGTTCATCCGCCCTCGAATAGGATATGTCGGGTTCATCCGCCCTCGAATAGGATATGTCGGGTTCATCCGCCCTCGAATAGGATATGTCGGGTTCATCCGCCCTCGAATAGGATATGTCGGGTTCATCCGCCCTCGAATAGGATATGTCGGGTTCATCCGCCCTCGAATAGGATATGTCGGGTTCATCCGCCCTCGAATAGGATATGTCGGGTTCATCCGCCCTCGAATAGGATATGTCGGGTTCATCCGCCCTCGAATAGGATATGTCGGGTTCATCCGCCCTCGAATAGGATATGTCGGGTTCATCCGCCCTCGAATAGGATATGTCGGGTTCATCCGCCCTCGAATAGGATATGTCGGGTTCATCCGCCCTCGAATAGGATATGTCGGGTTCATCCGCCCTCGAATAGGATATGTCGGGTTCATCCGCCCTCGAATAGGATATGTCGGGTTCATCCGCCCTCGAATAGGATATGTCGGGTTCATCCGCCCTCGAATAGGATAGTTTGGGTTCATCCTCCCTCGAACAGGATATGTCGGGTTCATCCGCCCTCGAACAGGATATGTCGGGTTCATCCGCACTCAAATAGGATATGTCGGGTTCATCCGCCCTCAAATAGGATATTTGGGTTCATCCGCCCTCGAATAGGATATGTCGGGTTCATCCGCCCTCCAATAGGATATGTCGGGTTCATCCGCCCTCAAATAGGATATGTCGGGTTCATCCGCCCTCAAATAGGATATGTTGGGTTCATCCACCCTCGAATAGGATATGGTGGGTTCATCCGCCCTCAAATAGGATATGTCGGGTTCATCCGCCCTCGAATAGGATATGTTGGGCTCATCCGCCCTCAAATTAGATGTGTCGGGTTCATCCACCCTCGAATAGGATGTGTCGGGTTCATCCGCCCTCGAATAGAATATGTTGGGTTCATCCGCCCTAAAAAAGGATATGTTGGGTTCATCCGCCCTCAAATAGGATATGTTGGGTTCATCCTCCCTCGAATAGGATATGTTGGGTTCATCCGCCCTCGAATAGGATATGTCGGGTTCATCCGCCCTCGAATAGGATATGTTGGGTTCATCCGCCCTCGAATAGGATATGTCGGGTTCATCCGCCCTCGAATAGGATATGTTGGGCTCATCCGCCCTCAAATAGGATGTGTCGGGTTCATCCACCCTCGAATAGGATGTGTCGGGTTCATCCGCCCTCGAATAGTATATGTCGGGTTCATCCGCCCTCAAATAGGATATTTGGGTTCATCCGCCCTCAAACAGGATATGTCGGGTTCATCCTCCCTCGAATAGTATATGTCGGGTCATCCGCCCTCAAATAGGATATGTCGGGTTCATCCGCCCTCGAATAGGATATGTCTGGTTTATCCGCCCTCGAATAGAAAATGTTGGGTTCATCCGCCCTCGAATAGGATATGTTGGGTTCATCCGCCTTCAAATAGGATATGTTGGGTTCATCCTCCCTCGAATAGGATATGTCGGTTTCATCCGCCCTCGAATAGGATATGTTGGGCTCATCCGCCCTCAAATAGGATGTGTCGGGTTCATCCACCATCGAATAGGATGTGTCGGGTTCATCCGCCCTCGAATAGTATATGTCGGGTTCATCCGCCCTCAAATAGGATATGTCGGGTTCATCCGCCCTCGAATAGGATATGTCGGGTTCATCCGCCCTCGAATAGGATATGTCGGGTTCATCCGCCCTCGAATAGGATATGTCGGGTTCATCCGCCCTCGAATAGGATATGTCGGGTTCATCCGCCCTCGAATAGGATATGTCGGGTTCATCCGCCCTCGAATAGGATATGTCGGGTTCATCCGCCCTCGAATAGGATATGTCGGGTTCATCCGCCCTCGAATAGGATATGTCGGGTTCATCCGCCCTCGAATAGGATATGTCGGGTTCATCCGCCCTCGAATAGGATATGTCGGGTTCATCCGCCCTCGAATAGGATATGTCGGGTTCATCCGCCCTCGAATAGGATATGTCGGGTTCATCCGCCCTCGAATAGGATATGTCGGGTTCATCCGCCCTCGAATAGGATATGTCGGGTTCATCCGCCCTCGAATAGGATATGTCGGGTTCATCCGCCCTCGAATAGGATATGTCGGGTTCATCCGCCCTCGAATAGGATATGTCGGGTTCATCCGCCCTCGAATAGGATATGTCGGGTTCATCCGCCCTCGAATAGGATATGTCGGGTTCATCCGCCCTCGAATAGGATATGTCGGGTTCATCCGCCCTCGAATAGGATATGTCGGGTTCATCCGCCCTCGAATAGGATATGTCGGGTTCATCCGCCCTCGAATAGGATATGTCGGGTTCATCCGCCCTCGAATAGGATATGTCGGGTTCATCCGCCCTCGAATAGGATAGTTCGGGTTCATCCTCCCTCGAACAGGATATGTCGGGTTCATCCGCCCTCGAACAGGATATGTCGGGTTCATCCGCACTCAAATAGGATATGTCGGGTTCATCCGCCCTCAAATAGGATATTTGGGTTCATCCGCCCTCGAATAGGATATGTCGGGTTCATCCGCCCTCCAATAGGATATGTCAGGTTCATCCGCCCTCAAATAGGATATGTCGGGTTCATCCGCCCTCAAATAGGATATGTTGGGTTCATCCACCCTCGAATAGGATATGTCGGGTTCATCCGCCCTCAAATAGGATATGTCGGGTTCATCCGCCCTCGAATAGGATATGTTGGGCTCATCCGCCCTCAAATTAGATGTGTCGGGTTCATCCACCCTCGAATAGGATGTGTCGGGTTCATCCGCCCTCGAATAGAATATGTTGGGTTCATCCGCCCTAAAAAAGGATATGTTGGGTTCATCCGCCCTCAAATAGGATATGTTGGGTTCATCCTCCCTCGAATAGGATATGTTGGGTTCATCCGCCCTCGAATAGGATATGTCGGGTTCATCCGCCCTCGAATAGGATATGTTGGGTTCATCCGCCCTCGAATAGGATATGTCGGGTTCATCCGCCCTCGAATAGGATATGTTGGGCTCATCCGCCCTCAAATAGGATGTGTCGGGTTCATCCACCCTCGAATAGGATGTGTCGGGTTCATCCGCCCTCGAATAGTATATGTCGGGTTCATCCGCCCTCAAATAGGATATGTCGGGTTCATCCGCCCTCGAATAGGATATGTCGGGTTCATCCGCCCTCGAATAGGATATGTCGGGTTCATCCGCCCTCGAATAGGATATGTCGGGTTCATCCGCCCTCGAATAGGATATGTCGGGTTCATCCGCCCTCGAATAGGATATGTCGGGTTCATCCGCCCTCGAATAGGATATGTCGGGTTCATCCGCCCTCGAATAGGATATGTCGGGTTCATCCGCCCTCGAATAGGATATGTCGGGTTCATCCGCCCTCGAATAGGATATGTCGGGTTCATCCGCCCTCGAATAGGATATGTCGGGTTCATCCGCCCTCGAATAGGATATGTCGGGTTCATCCGCCCTCGAATAGGATATGTCGGGTTCATCCGCCCTCGAATAGGATATGTCGGGTTCATCCGCCCTCGAATAGGATATGTCGGGTTCATCCGCCCTCGAATAGGATATGTCGGGTTCATCCGCCCTCGAATAGGATATGTCGGGTTCATCCGCCCTCGAATAGGATATGTCGGGTTCATCCGCCCTCGAATAGGATATGTCGGGTTCATCCGCCCTCGAATAGGATATGTCGGGTTCATCCGCCCTCGAATAGGATATGTCGGGTTCATCCGCCCTCGAATAGGATATGTCGGGTTCATCCGCCCTCGAATAGGATATGTCGGGTTCATCCGCCCTCGAATAGGATATGTCGGGTTCATCCGCCCTCGAATAGGATATGTCGGGTTCATCCGCCCTCGAATAGGATATGTCGGGTTCATCCGCCCTCGAATAGGATATGTCGGGTTCATCCGCCCTCGAATAGGATATGTCGGGTTCATCCGCCTTCAAATAGGATATGTTGGGTTCATCCGCTATCGAATCGGATATAATGGGTTCATCCGCCCTCGAAAAGGATATGTCGGGTTCATCCGCCCTCAAATAGGATATGTCGGGTTCATCCGCCCTCAAATAGGATATGTCGGGTTCATCCACCCTCGAATAGGATATGTCGGGTTCATCCGCCCTCGAATAGGATATGTCGGATTCATCCGCCCTCGAATAGGATATGTCGGGTTCATCCACCCTCGAATAGGATAGTTCGGGTTCATCCACCCTCGAACAGGATATGTCGGGTTCATCCGCCCTCGAATAGGATATGTCGGGTTCATCCGCCCTCAAATAGGATATTTGGGTTCATCCGCCCTCAAACAGGATATGTCGGGTTCATCCTCCCTCGAATAGGATATGTCGGGTCATCCGCCCTCAAATAGGATATGTCGGGTTCATCCGCCCTCGAATAGGATATGTCGGGTTTATCCGCCCTCGAATAGAAAATGTCGGGTTCATCCGCCCTCGAATAGGATATGTTGGGTTCATCCGCCTTCAAATAGGATATGTTGGGTTCATCCGCCATCGAATCGGATATAATGGGTTCATCCGCCCTCGAATAGGATATGTCGGGTTCATCCTCCCTCAAATAGGATATGTCGGGTTCATCCGCCCTCAAATAGGATATGTTGGGTTCATCTTCCCTCGAATAGGATATGTTGGGTTCATCCGCCCTCGAATAGGATATGTCGGGTTCATCCGCCCTCGAATAGGATATGTTGGGCTCATCCGCCCTCAAATAGGATGTGTCGGGTTCATCCACCCTCGAATAGGATGTGTCGGGTTCATCCGCCCTCGAATAGTATATGTCGGGTTCATCCGCCCTCAAATAGGATATGTTGGGTTCATCCGCCCTCGAATAGGATATGTCGGGTTCATCCGCCCTCGAATAGGATATGTCGGGTTCATCCGCCCTCGAATAGGATATGTCGGGTTCATCCGCCCTCGAATAGGATATGTCGGGTTCATCCGCCCTCGAATAGGATATGTCGGGTTCATCCGCCCTCGAATAGGATATGTCGGGTTCATCCGCCCTCGAATAGGATATGTCGGGTTCATCCGCCCTCGAATAGGATATGTCGGGTTCATCCGCCCTCGAATAGGATATGTCGGGAATACATTTCTGTTCTAAGTCGCCCACCAGTATAATGCGAGAATACATTTCTGTCTTTTCATTTCTGTTCTAGGTCACCCACCAGTATAATGCGGGAATACATTTCTGTTCTAGGTCGCCCACTAGTATAATGCGGGAATACATTTCTGTCTTTTCATTTTGTTCTAGGTCGCCCACCAGTATAATGCGGGAATACATTTTGTTCTAGGTCGCCCACCAGTATAATGCGGGAATACATTTCTGTCTTTTCATTTCTATTCTAGGTCACCCACCAGTATAATGCGGGAATACATTTCTGTTCTAGGTCGCCCACCAGTATAATGCGGGAATACATTTCTGTCTTTTCATTTCTGTTCTAGGTCGCCCACCAGTATAATGCGGGAATACATTTCTGTTCTAGGTCGCCCACCAGTATAATGCGGGAATACATTTCTGTCTTTTCATTTCTGTTCTAGGTCGCCCACCAGTATAATGCGGGAATACATTTTTGTTCTAGGTCGCCCACCAGTATAATGCGGGAATACATTTTGTTCTAGGTCGCCCACCAGTATAATGCGGGAATACATTTTTGTTCTAGGTCGCCCACCAGTATAATGCGGGAATACATTTTGTTCTAGGTCGCCCACCAGTATAATGCGGGAATACATTTTTGTTTTTGGGCGCCCACCAGTATAATGCGGGAATACATTTTGTTCTAGGTCGCCCACCAGTATAATGCGGGAATACATTTTTGTTCTAGGTCGCCCACCAGTATAATGCGGGAATACATTTCTGTTCTAGGTCGCCCACCAGTATAATGCGGGAATACATTTCTGTCTTTTCATTTTTGTTCTAGGGAATACCTTTATGTCTTTTCATTTCATGTTCTAGGTCGCCCACCAGTATAATGCGGGCATACATTTCATATTTTTGCATTCAGGCGCCCACCTGTATAACAAGAGGAATACTTTTGAGTCTTATACTGCAGATTTTGGAAATCAGTAACCCCACCAGAAGGCAGAAGGTTACAACAGTAATCCCCAGCAGGAAACAACAAAAATCCCTAGCATTCAGCCCAAGCTAGAAATAGCAGAAGCTCGCCTCAAGAATGCGAGTCCACCGTCTGACATGACCCACAAAAGCTAGTCACCAAAAAAAAAAGAGAAAAAAATGAATCCAAAGTACGGAAGTGGAGAACATATGTGGTCTGCTCAAGAACTAGCACCTGCAACTAGCAAGTATCAAGGTTCAAATCCAAAGTTTGTATGAAGCACCATTCAAGACTCAAGATCAAGTTTCAGAAGACTTATAGATAGGAATCCTTGTAACTAGTGGCTGATAGGCTTAGTTAGTCTTTTCAGTTTTCATTTTTGATGTAATGACAGGACCGCAGACCGGAACGGCACCTCGATCGGCTCTTCACCTCGGTACACTCTACCATCTCTCTCATTTCCGAACTACACGTGGCCTGATTCCTGTATAACCAAGGATATGTAGGCAGCTCAGATACCAGGGCTCGGTCACATTTCCTTCCTTTCCTTAGTGTAGTCCCTCCAAATAATGATCGGGTCAAAAACATGTCTAGTCATTCTTTGTCGGAAAACTCTTCGTGTTTCCAGTCAAAGAGGGGCAACTGTAGACGCGTGATTTTTGACCTTCCCCGAGAATTTTCACATTTTTAGCGTGAATATTTAAAATTCGGTCTAATATAGCTATTTTGACTATTTTACTTTATTTCGTCGCAAAAGAAAAATTACAAAAAATATATATATGAATTTTAGTTTATATATTTCTCATAAACTTGAAAAAATACAAAAATTGTGCCTTAATTTTGTACTTTATATAATTTCGAAAATTACCAAAAAATATAGTTCTATTAATGTTTTGTAGTCATTTTAATTTTGAAAAAATACAAAAATATTACTTTATATTTTATCTTTATATAAAAAAACGAAAATTACAAAAATAGTTTTATTAATGTTTTGTAGCTATTTTAATCTTGAAAAGAAAATATTAAAAAAGATATAGTTTTGTTTTAAATATTAGTCTTATTTTGGTATTTATTTTGCTTACATAGGATTAGTTGAGCAACGTCGTGTTCCTATTCTCGGGTCCGGGCAAAAGAATAATATTCGGGTTCAAACTACCTGTTTTTAGGCCTAATTTTCAGACCTAACCCATAATAATCCGAGCCCACCACACATGGGGGACACGCGTGGGGAACACGGACGGAATCCCACACACGGGGAACCCCACCGCGCATGGGGACACAAGTCTTGGACCCCTACACACGTGGGGTCCATGTTCTTTGCACAAGCTACAAAATACACGGACTAATTTTGAAAGAGGGGGGACTTTTGAAAAAACGAATTTGGAAGATGCTCGAGGACTGTTCATCTTCTTCCTCCTTTTGAAAAACAAAAACAACCCTAACAGACCCTACCCCAAAACCACCTCCGACCAGCTTCCCCCAACGCCTGAACCACCGGACCCTCGTCGAGCAGCAGCTGTTGCTGCTGCTGCTGCGTCACGTTCTTCTCCTTCAAACCAACCAAACCCTAAACCATCATCACCCCTCCAAAACCTCTCCGTCACCTTCCCGTCGTAACCCAAAAACCAGTCGCACCCTACTCCCTCGCGTCCAAATGACCACAAGCAGTCCACCATTGCTGCTTCATTCTTTTCCAGTCGCGACACTCCCTCACGTCCGAATGACCATCGCCTTCTTCCTCCGTGAATACACCATTGCTGCCGCTACCAGCTCCCTCCATCTCGTCCAGCTCCTGCTCGTCGTCACTGCCTATCGACCCCACGTCTAGACGCCATAACCATCGTCATCACCTTCTTCGTCGTTCATCCCCATCGACCCTACTGTTGCTTTGTCGTTCGGGCAGCAGCTGTTGCTGCGTTGTTGAGCAGCTGTGTCTGCGTTTCTTCTCCTTCCCAAGCCCAGCTGTTGCTGCGTTTCTTCTTCTTCACCAATAGAAACGTGGTATCCTTCCCCATCTCCATGTACAGCACACAGTAGCTTCCGTTCAGCCCCCTCGCGTTCAAAGGACCTCACGAAAAAAAACCCAGTAGCGTCCATGACCCATTCTTCGTCCGTTCGCGTTCGAGCTTATGACGCGAGCTATCCCGTTTGAGCTTTGATGACTGTTTCCATGGGTTCCTGTTCGAGGTTATCCGTTGAGGTCGATGTTGAGGGCCGGTCCGTGGCTCTATCCGTTTCTGTTTGTTCAGGTTAGTAAACCTCAAGTATTAGATAAGGAAACGTTACGTTGAATGTTCAAAGATGCAATATAGAAATTGGTATGGTAATTTTCTGCCTATGTTTCACTGTATGCATTTTGGTTCATTTTTTATGTTATGTTATTCTTGTTTATTTAATGTCATTTGATTAAGTTGTATTACGTGTTCTATGACACAGTTTGACGTTAATTGGTTCGTCCCTTCCTTTACTTAGTGCATTTAGACAAAATTAGTATTAGTACATGCTGTTACTACTCCCGAAACACTCATTCGCTAAACTCCTTTTATTAAATTTCTAACAAGTTATGAGATTTTAGTTGTAAAGAGGCTGTAAGGTTTAGTATTGTTAAAGGCATAAAAATGGCATCCTTTTAAAATAAAAATAAAAAACGAGACGAGCTTCGCCAAATAAAAATGTACAGATTGCGGAGCCCTCACAAAATATATGTATTAAATACTTAGATTCCGGGACGGGCCGTGTAGCAAATTTCACGGCCCTACCCAAAATAATGATACGCTAGTCGCTTTAGGCGCGTATTTAATAATGTTATCTCCCTAAACGCGGGTGCACATTTATGTGACCCAAATCCAAATCTCAACAGAATCGAAATGTGTCTCCAATCGCGGGTGCATTGATGTAACGTGGTTCGAGATATGTTTCCACGATGTTGCAATTCTTGATAAAAATAACAGTAAATGATAAAAGCGGTTAAAAGATAAAATTTGCACATAAGTTCATATTTGTATAAAAATCAGATAATCAAGCCAAATATAACAGTTGAGCGACCGTGCTAGAACCACGGAACTCGGGAATGCCTAACACCTTCTCCCGGGTTAACAGAATTCCTTATCCGGATTTCTGGTACGCAGACTGTAATATGGAGTCATTCTTTTCCTCGATTCGGGATTAAAATTGGTGACTTGGGACACCCTAAATCTCCCAAGTGGCGACTCTGAAATAAATAAACAAATCCCGTTTCGATTGTCCTTTAATTGGAAAAAACTCCCTTGTACCCTCGCAGGTATGGAAAAAGGAGGTGTGACAACCATTAGGAGTCTTGAGACTAGTGTAGATCTTTTACTTCTCGTTATGATAGATTTTGATGTTATCTTGGGTATGGATTAGCTGTCACCTTATCACGCTATACTGGATTGTCACACCAAGACGGTGACCTTAGCCTTGCCGAGGTTGCTTCGATTATAGTAGATAGGGACTCTTGGCCATTCTACCAGTAGGGTTATCTCTTATGTAAAGCCTCGATATATGGTCGAGAAGGGGTGTCTAGCTTATTTGGCTTATGTCCACGATTCTAGTGCGGAGGTTCCTTCCATGGATTCAGTACTAGTTGTTCATGAGTTTCCAGAGGTGTCTCCTGCATATCTGCCATGGATGCCACCCGACAAGGATATTGACTTCTGTATTGCCTTGGCTCCAAGCACAACCTATTTCTATTCTGCCATACCGTATGGCCCCGCCAGAGTTGAAGGAATTGAAGGAGCAGTTGAAAGATTTGCTTGATAATGGCTTCATTAAACCTAGTGTCTCGCCCTGGGGTGTGCTCGTGTTGTTTGTGAAGAAGTAAGATGGATCGATAAGGATGTGCATAGATTACCGACAGTTGAACCGAGTCACCATCAAGAACAAATATCCATTGCCGAGGATTTGTGACTTATTTGATCAGCTTCAGGGTGCTAAGGTATTTTCAAAGATTGATTTGAGGTCTCGCTGCCATCATTTGAGGATTAGGGCATCCGATGTCCCTAAGATAGCTTTTAGGACTCAATATGGGCATTATAAGTTTCTAATGATGTCATTTAGGCTGACAAATGCCCCAACAACATTTATGGATTTGATGAACAAGTGTTCAAGCCCTATCTGGATTCCTTTGTGATTGTGTTTATTGATGATATCTTTATCTACTCCCGCAAGCGAGAGGAGCATGCGCATCATCTTCATATTGTACTTCAGACTCTGAGAGATAGCCAGTTATATGCCAAGTTTTCAAAATGCGAGTTTTGGTTGGACTCAGTCACTTTCTTGGGGAACATTGTATCAGCAGAGGGCATTCAGGTGGATCTTAAGAAGATTAAGGTAGTTCAGAACTGGCCTAGGCCCACTTCAGCTACAGAGACCCGGAGTTTCTTGGGTTTGGAGGGTTATTATCGTCGTTTCATAGATGGGTTTTCATCTGTAGCAGCCCCATTGACCAGGTTGACCCAGAAGGGTGCTCTATTTAGATGGTCAGACGAGTGTGAGGCGAGCTTTCAGAAGCTTAAGACTGCTTTACTACGGCGCCAATGTTGGTGTTGCCCATAAGTTCAGGATCTTATACGATGTATTGTGATGTATCTCATATTGGGTTTGGTGTAGTGTTGATGCAGGATGGTAGGGTGATTGCATATGCATCGCGGAAGTTAAAGGTTCATGAGAAGAATTACCCTATTCATGACTTAGAGTCGACATCCATTTTTCATGTGTTGAAGATTTGGAGGCACTATCTTTACGGCGTGTCGTGCGAGGTATTCACGAATCATCAGAGCTTGCAGTATTTGTTCAAATAGAAAGATCTCAATTTGAGGTAGAGGAGGTGGTTGGAGCTATTGAAAGACTATGATATCACCATCTTGTATCATCCCGGGAAGGCCAATGTGGTGGCCAATGCCTTGAGTAGAAAGACCGTGAGTATGGGTAGTCTTGCGTATATTCCAGTCGGTGAGAGACTGCTTGCTTCAGTTATTCAGGCTTTGGCCAATCTGTTTGTGAGGTTGGATGTTTCAGATCCCAGTAGTGTTCTAGCTTGTACAGTCTCTTGGTCTTCCCTATTTGAGCGCATCCGGGAGCGGCAATATGATGACCCTCATTTGCTTATCCTTAGGGACATAGTGAGGCACGATGGTTCCAAGCAGGTTACTGTCGGAGATGACAGAGTTTTGAGGATGAAAGGTCGTATTTGTATGCCTAATGTTGATGGACTTTGTGAGTTGATTCTTGAGGAGTCCCACAGTTCCCGATATTCTATTCATCCGGGTGCCGCCAAAATATATTAGGACTTGCTATAGAATTATTGGTGGAGGATGAAGAAGGATATAGTTGCATATGTAGCTCGGTGTTTAAATTGTCAGCAAGTAAAGTATGAGCATCATAGACATGGTGGTTTGCTTAAAAAGTTAGAGATTCATGAGTGGAAGTGGGAGCGTATCACTATGGATTTTGTTGTTGGACTCCCACGAACTCAGAGGAAGTTTGATGTGGTATGGATTATTATGGACATGCTGACCAAGTCAGCGCATTTCATTCCTGTGCAGTTACCTATTCTTCAGAGCGGTTGGTTGAGATTTACATCCGCAAGATCTTCCGTCTTAACGGTGTGCCCATGTCTATCATTTCTGATCGAGGTACGTAGTTCACCTCACACTTTTGGAGGGCAGTACAGTATGAGTTGGGCACGCAGGTTGAGTTGAGCATAAGATTTCATCCTCAGACGGACGGACAATACGAGCGCACTATTCAGATATTAGAGGATATGCTCTGCGCTTGTGTTATATACTTTGGAGGTTCTTGGGATCGATTCTTGCCAGTTGTGGAGTTTGCCTACAACAACAACTACCAATCAAGCATTCAGATGGATCCCTGTGGGGCTTTACATGGGAGGCGGTGCCGTTCTCCAGTTGGATGGTTAGAACCGGGGGAGGCTCAGTTCTTGGGTACATATTTGGTACAGGATGCGTTATATAAGGTCAAGATTATTCAGGATCGACTTCGCACAACTCAGTCTAGGCAGAAGAGTTATACCGATTGAAGGGTTCATGGTGTTGAATTAATGGTCGGAGAGAGGGTGTTGCTCCGGTTTCACCCATGAAGGGTGTGATGAAGTTTGTAAAGAATGGCAAGTTGAGACCTAGGTATATCAGACCTTTTGAGATTCTTCAGAAAGTGGGTACGGCGGCTTACAAGCTCGTATTTCCACCTAGTTTGTTAGAAGTCCATTCGTTGTTCCATGTTTCCATGCTCTGGAAGTATCACGGTGATCCATCCCACGTGTTAGATTTTACCTCGGTCCAGTTGGACAAGTAAATGACTTATGAGGAGGACCCAGTGGCTATTCTAGCCCGGCAGGTTCGTTAGTTTAGAACTAAGAGTTATACTTCAGTTTGAGTGCAATGGAGAGGTCATCCCATCGAGGAAGCTACTTGGGAGTCTAAGTCGGACATGCAGAGTAGATATCCACACCTTTTTACCAGTCAAGGTACTTGTCTATGTCCGTTCGAGGACGAATGGTTATTTTAGAGGTGGATAATGTGATAAACTGATAGGTCATTTAGAGTTTTAGAACCTAATTCTGTATTTTGAAGCCTCAAATACCTCATTATATCCTTCCTAGATTTGCGTACGCAGTCCAGGTATTTTTTGGAATGCTTTTATGTTAAAAATTGATAAAATATAAAATTTTGCCTTAAAATCTATTTGAGTTGATGTCGGTCAAAGTTTTGAGAAAACCGACTCGGATTCGTGTTTAACGGTCCCGATGGGTCCGTATCGTGATTTGGGATTTAGGCATATGCCCGAAATCGAATTCAGAGGTTTTTAGCTTGAATTATCGTGTTTCGTTGAAACATTGAAGTTTCAAGGCTTAATAAATCTAAAAGTTTGACTAATGTTTGAATTTATTGATATCAGGCCCGTATTTTGGTTCCGGAATCTGGTATAGGTCCATTACTATATTTATGACTTGCCTGTAGAATTTGGTGAGAAACGGAGTTAGTTTGACATGATTCGGACGTCCGATTGTTAAAATAGAAGTTCATGAGTTTTCTTGAAAATTTCATTTGATTTGGTGTCCAATTCGTAGTTCTAGATATTATTTTGGTGATTTGATTGCGCGAGTAAGTTCGTATGATATTTTTGGACTTATGTGCATGTTTGGTTTGGAGCTCTGAGGGCTCGGGTGAGTTTCGGATAGGCTATGGAGTGAGTTTTGGACTTAGGAAAATAGATGGTGTATCTGGTTCTGGTGTTGGTCTCTGATCTCGCAATTGCGAGGTCAGTGTTCGCAATTGCGAACATTCCAAAATCCTGCCAGGTTCGTATTTGCGAACAACTTCTTTGCATTTGCGAAGAATTCCTGAGTCAGCAAGGATCGCAATAGCGATCAGAAGGTCGCATTTGCGAACACGTCATCGAAAATGCGATAAAAGCAGATGTGCGAAGACTTCACAATTGCGAGGTATTTTTCGCATTTAGGGGGGTTTGCAATTGCGAACCCCTGGTCGCAATTGCAACACCTGCAACTGAACAAATATGAATTAGACGAGATTTTCTCTCATTATTCAAATTTTCAAAATAAGATAACCCTAGAGGCAATTTTCCCAAGAGCCCTTCTTCCCCAATCCATTGGTAAGTGATCCCAACCTATTTTCTTTCAATCTTTTATTACATTTCATAAGATTTCAATGTAAAATCTAGTATTTTCATGGTGAAAGTTAGGGATTTGGGTAGAATTAGAAATTTTTGTAAAATTGGGATTTAGACCTCAAATTGAGGTCGGATTTCAAAATAAATTATATAACCGGTCTCGGGGTGAATGGATAATCGGGTTTTGGTTCGAATTTCGGGTTTGGACCAAGCGTTCCCGGGAGTTGACTTTTTCAATAATGACCTAAATTGAATTTTTTCCAATCGTGGGTAGTTTCTAAGGCTTATTTTAAATTATTTGGTTGGTAATTTGCGAGATTTTGTTGGTAATTTGATAGATTTTGTTGGTTCGGAGGCTTGTTTGAAAGGCAAATCTGTGGTTAAGCTTTGAGTTGATCTTTATAGTGAGGTAAGTGTCGTGATTAACCTTGACTTGAGGGATTAGGACTTGTTTGCTTATTTGCTACATGTTTAGATGTTGGGTTCAACGTATATGTGAGGTGACGAGTACTTATGCGTTGTTGTGGGTAAAAGAATGTGGGTGTGACTTGTTTCATATAATTTATCACTTACTTTGATCATGTTATCCATGCTTAGACTAGTTACTTATTAAATTGTTCATTTTTTCCGCGTTCATGGGCTTTCTATGACAATTGAGTATTGTTTCTAAAGTTGAGGCTGGTATTGTGGAACCCTTATTGACGTAAGGCTTGTTCTTGTTTATTCTATCTCCCTGTTATTATATGTTCATTTTTATATGGTAAGGGAGAGTGTTAATGCACGAAGGGTGATACCATGCCGATTTGAGTGTTAATGCACGAAGGGTGATACCGTGCCATATTGTGAGAGTTAATGCACGAAGGGTGATACCGTGCCATAATTTAAGAGTTAATGCACAAAGGCTAATGTCGTGCAGTATCTATTGATTTATGATGAAATTGAGAGTAAAAGCACGAAGGGTGATGCCATGCCGTATTATTATTTCATTGTGAGGTTGAGAGTAAAAGCACAAAGGGTAATGTCGTGCAGTTTTATTCATTGTGTTTATTCGTTTTATTGGTTAAAGGCATATTAATTGTTCTGGTTATTATTTTCTACTGTATTTATCGTATCTTGTACCCCTCTCGCGTGTCCCCTCATAATAGTACATGTTTAGCCTTTATTTGTTGTTATCTTGTAAGTATATTGTTGTTTGCACAAGTTATTTACGTGGGTGTCTTGTCATAGCCTCGTCAGTACTTCATCGAGATTAGGATCGACACTTATAGAGTGGGGTCGGTTGTACTCATACTACACTTTGCACTTCTTGTGCAGCTTTTGGTATTGGTCCCAATTGCCCGTGAGGTGCATTATCTCGGATCAGCTGACTTGGAGACTCGAGGTAGATCTGCTGGCATCCGCAGACCTTGAAGTCCCCTTCCATTTTTCCTTATTTGCTACTCTTTTCATTCGAGGGAGTTGTACTTATTTCAGACTCTATTTGTATAAATTCTAGAAGCTCGTGAATTGTGACTCTAAATCCGGGTTATACTAAATATTATTGGTTGTTATGTTATTCCGCACTTAGTTTTAGTTTCATTTTAGTTTAATTGACTTTACTTATTGAAATTGATTAAAATTGGCTTAAAGATCCTCAAATATTGTCTTGCCTAGCAAGTAAAATGTTAGGCGTCATCACGGTCCCGAAGGTGGGAATTTCAGGTCGTGACAAAAATGTTTTTCATGAAAAATGAGTGGTTTTATCACTTAGAGCCCGTTTGGGTTAGATGAATTTAAGTAGCTTTTAAGCACTAAGTACTTAAAAGCACTTTTTAAGTGTTGGAGCTGAATTTATAATTAAGCAGTTACGTGTTTGGATAAAAGAGCTGGAGCTGAAAATAAGCAGCTGATCTATGTGTTTGGTAAAAAGTGCTGAAAAGTTCTTTTTCTGTTAAGATGACTGAAATACCCTTAAAAGTATTAAGCGAAAAATAAGCTTGTTATTGCAATATTTTAAATTTTAAATTAATTCAAACACAAATTAAGTTATGTCTCAATTAACGTTAGGTTATAGATTGTTTTGATAAGATTATTTTTAATAAATATAAATTATTTTATAAAGTATTTTTTTAAAAAGAATTACGTTTATTATTGAAATATACAATAAATTAGAGTCGTCTCAGCAACACAACTTGAAATTTGCTACATAAAATCCAAACAAAGAAAGGCATCCACAATGACAATATTGTCACTACCCTATCAAGACAGTTGGATTGAATCAAATCACTCAATTGCTCCATTATTCTCAAAAAAGGCTAGAGAACCATAACCTAAATATCTAGAGTTGTATCTATACCTGGTAAAATGTCCAAAACAAAATTGGAAATAACTAATGTAAGCGTTCAGCATATTGCCAAATATCAGCAGCAATCACTCACGAGTAGCCATCCAAATGTTGTCACTTTGATTTTCCATATTTTCTACATTTACACTATTTGCCCCCAGAGATGTGCCAACATCATGCTCAATAGATGGAATATATCTCTCATCCTCAGCTGCTCGAAATGCATCATCCACCTTACATTTCTTTCTAATATAATTATGAATGGCCATAGTAGCAATGACGATATCCATCTGGATATCAATGTCGTAATAATGCATATCTCGCAAAATAGACCACCTCGCTTTCCATACCCCAAATGTATGCTCCACAATGTTTCTACATGAAGAATGCAAATAATTAAATTTTTCTTTCCTTCCTCTTGGTGCTCGCACTTGTCGTGTCGCACCTCGATGAAAATCTGCTAGGTGGTATCTCACATCAGCCCCTTTATATGGAGCCATATATCCCTTCATATGTGGATACCCTGCATCAACTAGGTAATATTTGTTTCCCAATGGGTGTGGAAAGTTAAGCTCTGATCTACGAAGGACCTCACCAAATATACGACTTTCATGAGCTGCTCCTTCCCACCCAGCCCATGCAAATGTAAAACACATATTAAAGTCGACAACAACAAGAATATTTTGAGTTGGATAAATTTTACGGCCAATATAAGGTATCTCTTGGCCCTGCGGTAATCTTGCTTTCACATGTGTACCATCAAGTGCTCCAATACAATCCTGTAAATATTTAAATACAACAATGTAATATAAGTTTGCAATATTAAAATTTTGAGCTATAATGTAAAACTAGTTATTTAAAATTATTACTTACTTTAAAGAAAGGGAGATATCGTCGATTATATGGCTTATGATCTCCTACACCATCATTATAATTTAAGTGCGGTCTAATAATATCTCTGGCCAGCTCACTAATGGACTTTAGAACACTATGAAAGTGCCTATGAATTGTTTCTCCTGAGTGTTGAAATATCTCCTGTATCAATCGATTTCCGACACCATGTGCACAAATCATAAGAAACATGCCTAGCTTCTTGTACACAGACATTCCACGTGTGGGTTGAAGACCATAGTTGTATGTTAAATCTTGGCATAAATTAATAAATACTGACTTTCTCAGTCGAAAATTCTCATAGCAACGCGTCTCATTTCCATGTAATATCTCTTGAATAAAAATATATCCGGTGCGCTTAGATGTACGGCAAGGTATCTTGCATATGTATTTCTCGTAATACATCAATATACACTTACCTGTTATTACACATAATGCATCCCATTCCTTTTCGTCTTGCTCATTTTGAAGTTTCTCTATTTCTTCTTGCATTTCATCTTCTTTCTCTCCATCATCTAGCATATCATTTGGATAACAGGATACAAAGTTGCTAATGTCCCAATCACTTAGATGATTGGATATCATGCTATTAATGTCCCAATTTTCCATTTAACTGAAAATAAAATAATAAAAAAGGTAATCATGGGCAATAGCGAAATAAAAAGAAATAATTTATTTAATAAAATATAACAATAAAAAAGTGTTTAAACCAACAATCATAAAGTCTAAACATGAAAGAGTAAGAAAATTAACCATGAAAGTAAATAGTTCGAGTTCTAAATGAAACAATTAAATAGCTAGTTTTAGAAATACTAATGCAATATGCATAACATATTATTGCTGCTTTTTCAAGTATGATTGATAGTTATACTTCAACCAAGCTTTTCGACCTTTATCAGTATGTAGCTTGAAAAATATCTCTCGTATCTCTTTCTTAACAAGCAGGTTTAAAGAGAAGTTGAAAATTTCGCTCCCCTCAGAAATGCTAGGAATAGTTACCAACAAGTTAATACCTTTCTCGATGGTGGCCTCTGATGTTGCAAGAGATGTAGCGCTACTTTTGTTGGACACCATCTCAAGTAGGGAGTGTATATCATGTTTTAGTGGTACAACACCATACTTTGCCTTACTTTTTTTCCCTTGGCTTCTAGTGCCAACTCCATCAATTGACTTTCGTTTTTTTAGTGATGGCTCGGGAAACCTAACAGAATGTACATGTTGTTAGATATCATTGCTATCGTCACTCTTCTCATCATTAAGGCTACCAAATTGATCACCCTGATCATAACTATAAAAATTATTTATTTCATCATCTAAATCTAATCCAATCCCCGATATCTGTTCTTGGCTTGCTGCTCGTGCTCTCTCTCCGGTGGCAACGATATCAGCAAAAATCGCATCATATCGAAAACCATATAAGAGAGAGATCTTTATTCCTAAATTTTTTGTATTTAGCATTCTCCTGTAACATAAATTATTAATTAATTTAAGATAGTAATAAAGATTAACAGTGAAATACTCTTAAAAACATATAGAAGGGCGTGATAATTGTACCTTAATTTTTTGCTCCCACCAATCATCATCCGCAACAATTGTTTTTTTGTTTTCATCCCATCCTAAACCTGTCTCCCCCTTCATCAGCTGCTTAAAAAGAGTCCATCGGTTTTCATATAATCCCAATGAATTTTCATTTGTTTTTTATCATACGTTCTTCCGGTCTTCTTATTGAACTCATTAACCATTATTTTCCATCCTTGTTTAGACAAATAAGTATTAGGTCTATTTCCTTTTCTTATCCCTTGTTCACACAACTCAACAAATATAATATGGAGATCATCATCCCACTTGGCATTATTTCGTCCGGTAAAATTTTCCGACATGTTTGAATGTTAACAATCTGAAGAAAATAAAAATTCTTCGTAAGCTCTATACAATAATATTCTAACCTAAGAAGTAAATAAATAGAAATATTTCATCATACAAGGAAATAGAAAATAGTAGGTTCTAAAATTCTTAGATTGTGAATAGAAGCTAAATGTAATGGGTGACTAATGTTCTTTCTGTAAATAGAGCATCTATAGGATGCCAATAATAAGACTTCTTTTTTTCTTTTCCTACAAAAATAATGATAATTTCATCCTTCTAAAGTGCATGTTGCCACATTCTTCCTTACTTCAAATAAAATTCCTATATACCAGTTATTGACAATAAAGAATTACACTAGCAGCTCAATCTAATTAACGGAAGAATTTGCAGATAAACAATCTATAACTTCCCTTGCAAAGAATGATCGATCAACTATACTTTTCCTTTATTTGTAGCCAAACAATGCATTATCTTCCTCGTAAATGCAAAAACTCATAAAGTGTTCATAATATTAAATTGTTTATTATTAGAGCAATTACTACTTATGAACTGCACGATGCTATCAAGTTGACTGCTTTCTCCAATATGTTCAATTTTATCATAATGAATACTCTACTATGCAACAGAAAAAAAAATTGCATCAAATAATGACAACAATATACTCAAGACTATAGTGATCTTATGGCTGATATATAATAGAAACAAAGATATACCATAAGCATTGCAATTATTCATCCATGCAAAGTTAAATTGCTTCAACCATTTGTCACACCTCCTTTTTGCGCGCCCGCCCCCGGAGGGTTAATGCGCGAGGGGAGTTTTTCCAATTTAAGTGACAATATTCGAAATGGGATTATTTATTTAATTCAGAGTCGCCACTTGGGAAAGGTTTGGCTTTTGGTGTCCCAAGTCACCGGTTTATCTTGAATCCCGAATCGAGGAAATTTTCGACTTTTCCAAATGAAGTCTGCGAACCAGAAATTCTAAGTAAGGAATTCTGTTGACCCGAGGGAAGGTGTTAGGCACCCTCGAATCCCGTGGTTCTAGCACGGTCGCTTAAATTGTTATAATGGCTAAATATCTGATTTAAATACATGTTGTGACTTATGTGCTTTTATTAAGTTTAAACCGCTTTTATTATTATCATTTATTTTATAGAATTGCAACGTCGTGAAAATGCATCTCGAACCACGTCACAATCAATGCACCCGTAGTTGTTAACACATTTTTGACTTCGTTGAGATTTGGATTTGGGTCACATCAATGTGCACCCGAATTTAAGAATATGATTTGATTAAACCGCGCCTAAAGAGCCTAACGCGTTATTATTTTTTGAGAAGGCCATGAGATTCACTAAACGGCCTAGCCTGAATTCTAAATATTTATTATGATTATTTATCGAGGGCCCCGCGATCTTGCATTTTTATTTGGCGAGGCTCGTCTCTATTTTAGAAAGTATATCTTAAAGTGGCTACATTTCTAATACATTTGTCCCTAAAACTAGAAGAAGAGGTACACGCTAATTTAATTATATGCTTTGGCCTGATCCGGATTCTTATGATTAATTATCTACAAAGTTAAGAAAACATTATACTTTAATGGAAAAATGCTTTAATTTGACAAGGAATCGCATACGAGCTAACGAAATATAACACTTAATCCGAACATTTCTTGAGTTGAACTTAACTAAACTTATTGAGACTAGATTAAAGGATTTAGCTACTAGATATTGTTATTAATGGGACTTTGAATGTGACCCTATGTACTGCCTAACGGAACCCGAAAAAAAAAAAGACTAAATGAAACAGAAACAACAATGTATAAGGTCGGAGTATACATACCCCGTACTAACAAACAACTACCGAACTAAAATACAAAGGGCTAAACTCAGTCGAGTATCAACACATACTTTCAAACTATTGAATTATAAACTAATCAATTTTTTTTACAGACCCGTTAATGTACCATGAATATCACAACAAATACTTGAACTTCTTCAACCTTTTTCATTTCATGCTTTCGAACTGTTTCAGTTACATCAATTATGGGACTCGAAATGTGTACCTGGAATGCTGAAATGCAAAGAAGAAGAGGAGAATAACAGGGAAGATCAGCAGCAGCAAGAAACAGGACTAGCAGTAACAGCAGGACAGAATAGCAGCAACAACAACTCACAACACAATTGGAGTGGGATCAACACCCCAACTAGACCAAATTCTTGAGTAGAAACCAACAAAACAACCAACAGACTCAGTTGGATTTAGAGGGAATCAGTGTTGGACAAACAGATCAAGACCAGTGAAATCAAGACAGAAAATAAGAATGCGATTTCTAGTTTTGTCTGTCTGTGTTATCAAACAAAGTTCTTTTCTAGTTTTTCTATTTGTGTGTGTATATCTATCTCCCAGAACTTCAGCTCTCCTTCTTAATTCCCTCCCAGTTTTCTCTTCCTTTTCTTAACAATTTCTTCTCCTCTCCCTATGTGTGTCTCTCTCTGTATGTTCTGTATGTATTAACCTGTATCTATTTTCAGCTCTCTCTTTTTCTCTTATATCCTCACAGTGTGTGTGTATTTCTCTCCTCTAATCGTTTTTGTCCCCCTTTATCTCTGTATGTCTTACCCTCTTTATAGTTCAAATTCCAAACTTTTACAGCCTGTTAGGCAATCAGATACCTCCCATGTGCTCCCCTCTTTTCAGATTCCACTCAGCTATTTTAAGTATTAACCCCCATCAACATTCCCTGGCAGGCTCATTCTTTAAAAGGTTTAACACTTCTTAAACTAAAACAAAGTATGGGCAGCAGAATATATCTGACAGCATATGCTGTCAAACCATTTTTAAATCAGAAAGTCTTTTTATGCAGGAACCAGGCTGTGCACAATGCACATGCTGTGCACAAGTGCACATGCCATCAACTCAGATTTCAATTACAGACCAAGCCTTAGGTTTCTGAAATCATATTAACAACTATAAGTAACTGAACTTGGTTCTTAATTGATTCAGGCAATGTTCAACAGAAGCAAATCGATTTATTTTTGTTCAGACAGTTGAAACTAATTGACGACACATGTCGACTCGACTATATTAGTTATAACACATACAATCGACACCAAAATCAGACATTCAAAAGTATAGGACACATGATTCGAATTGTACTGACTAAACAGAATTGTGCTTCGAGGAATCAGTTAATCAGTACAAATTGAAGCTCAATTATTGCACAACAAATACATACATACACACTATCAGAACAAGTAGAAGAGGATACTCAATCAAACAACAAAGGTTCAGGCAAAGTGGTCAGGGCATAGTTGCTAAAATTCGGGGACACAACCATTACACAACAACAATAACAGCCTTTCAAACAAACATGGACTAACAGAACAAAGAAAAGAGAGCAGAACTCACCTCAAATCCCGAAAAATAAAAAACTTAACTCGGACTCGGTCAGGCCTTACTTAAGGCTGAACGGACTTTAATCGAAGTGTTTCTCAGATAAGAAACACTTCGATTAAGGTCCATTAGACCTTAATTTCTTTGGCTCGAACGGGTATGAACCAGTGACGAGGAACCTTATGGTTTCAAAAATCAGATCTGGGATTCATGCTTCCCTGGTCAGATTCGGACCAAACCAAGTATGGTATGGTCACGAGGGGGGTCTGGGGAGTGTCTGGTGTGAAGCTGGGGTTAAACGGTGTAGATCGAGTTCGAGAAGGTGGGATGGGATTCGAGTTAAGTAGTTAATAGATCCATGTTTAGGATGGCAAGGGGATTCTAGGGTGTTACGGTGAAGGTCACCGGCGTTCATGCCGCCGGTTTTCATGGTGAAGGATACAGGGGCGGCTCTAGGGTTTGATGGGGATGAGGGTGAAGACGGAAGCTGGGGTATCGGATAGGGGGGGCAGGGTAAGGTTACAGGCTTATATAGTTAGTGAGTGGGTTGATCTCATCCGTCGGATCAACTGAAATCAATGGCTTGGATCTAGAGGCTTAGGGGAAACGGTGCCGTTTCAACTAAAGAGGGTTTGGGTTGGTCCGGGTGGAACGAGTCGGTTTTTGTTCGTGGGTATGGGAAATATGATCTTGGCCGTTGATCAATCTGACATCAACGACCCAGATCAGGCTGGATTAAAACGGCGTCGTTTGGACACCCTGGGTATCAGCTGGACGGGACCGGGCAGGCCTGGTTTGGGCATTGTTTGTTTGGGTCAATTTTAATAAATTGGCCCAATCCGGAAGAAGAAGATTATTTCTTTTTTTTTATTTTAAAAACAAAACTAAGCAAAAAATCAAATTAAAAATTAAATACACACTCAATACAATTATTTGCACACACACTAAAATATTTCAAAACAGGTAAAATCAAACAAATCAAAATCACGGACGAAGATGCCTATTTATGATTTTCTATTTAACGACCGGATTACGGTTCGAATTATGCATGACACACACATTTTTGTATTTTGTTTTAAATAAATAAAAAAATAAAATAAAATAAAAACGGGCAAAAGTCACAAATAAATCAACAAAGTGCCGTACAGAAATCCAAAAATTGTACAGCAGGACCAATTTTTATTCTTTTGGAGCGATTGTCGCGCAGAAACAAAAATCACGTGCTCACAGCTGCCCCTCTTTGTTCGGAAACACGAAGAGTTTTCGTGCAAAGATAAAGTGAGCGTGTATGAGCGATTTTTGCCTATGGACTACTCCGTGTGAAGCATGTTTTTGAAAGATCTGACCGAATCTTGCTTCAAAGATTTCCTACATATCCTGGGCTAAACAGGAATCAGGTCAATGTAGTTCGGGAAAATTTTGGTAGTTGGGACTACCATGGGATTGCAATGCTTGCTGTTACTGCTGCCACTGTCGTCACTGCTGCGTCACTGACCGTCTTATTACAACCAAAGGAAAATTGGAAACTGAACTAAACACTTATATGCATGTCAACTGCTAGTTACAAGATTCCTATCTATGATTCTTTTGCGACTTGATCCTGGGTCTTAGCTGATTCCGCTTGTAGACTCCGATCTGAATCTTGATGCTTGCGAGTTGCGGCGACTTGTTTAATCTCTGGGATACTGAGTGAGACGCGATTGGTAGGGTTCAGAACCTTAATCAAATGTTGGAGTCAATCTGCCTTCCTTTTACTCCGACATCTCGGGACATCTTCTCTCTTTTTTTTTTTCTTTTTCTTCTTTGATTCTGAACTGGGACTCATCTCGTGGGTCGTTTCGATCCATGTGGCTCGAGGTTAGACCTGCGGGAGAAAACAACGACGAAATTTTCTGCCCCAGCCTCACTAGGAAAATTTCGTTAATTATTCGCCAGGAAGTTCATAAAATTGATGAAAGAGGATATGCATGCTCAGTTCAGGGTTGGAGCCCTAACACCGACTAGCTGGGGAAAGGTTCAGTTCAGGGTTTAAAACCCTAATGCTGACTAAAAGAAAAAATTCAGCTTAGGGTTTAAAACCCTAATGCTGACTAAAAGGAAAAGTTCAGTTTAGGGTTTAAAACCCTAATGCTGACTAAAAGGAAAAATTCAGCTTAGGGTTTAAAACCCTAGTGCTGATTGCATGGAAAGCTCAGTTTAGGGTTTAAAACCCTAATGCTTGGCTAAAGGAAAAGTTTAGTTTAGGGTTTAAAACCCTAATGCTGACTGAATGCAAAAAGTTCAGTTTAGGGTTTAAAACCCTAATGCTGACTAAAAGGAAAATTCAGTTTAGGGTTTAAAACCCTAATGCTGATTACATGGAAAAGCTCAGTTTAGGATTTAAAACCCTAATGCTGGCTGAATGGAAAAAGTTCAGTTTAGGGTTTAAAACCCTAATGCTGATTGCATGAAAAAGCTCAGTTTAGGGTTTAAAACCCTAACGCTGGCTGAATGGAAAAAGTTCAGTTTAGGGTTTAAAACCCTAATGCTGACTAAAAGGAAAAATTCAGCTTAGGGTTTAAAACCCTAATGCTGACTAAAAGGAAAAGTTCAGTTTAGGGTTTAAAACCCTAATGCTAACTAAAAGGAAAAATTCAGCTTAGGGTTTAAAACCCTAGTGCTGATTGCATGGAAAGCTCAGTTTAGGGTTTAAAACCCTAATGCTGGCTGAATGGAAAAGCTCAGTTTAGGGTTTAAAACCCTAATGCTGGCTGAATGGAAAAAGTTCAGTTTAGGGTTTAAAACCCTAATGCTGACTAAAAGGAAAATTCAGTTTAGGGTTTAAAACCCTAATGCTGATTACATGGAAAAGCTCAGTTTAGGGTTTAAAACCCTAATGCTGGCTGAATGGAAAAAGTTCAGTTTAGGGTTTAAAACCCTAATGCTGACTAAAAGGAAAATTCAGTTTAGGGTTTAAAACCCTAATGCTGATTACATGGAAAAGCTCAGTTTAGGGTTTAAAACCCTAATGCTGGTTGAATGGAAAAATTTCAGTTTAGGGTTTAAAAACCTAATGCTGACTAAAAGGAAAATTCAGTTTAGGGTTTAAAACCCTAATGCTGACTAAAAGGAAAATTCAGTTTAGGGTTTAAAACCCTAATGCTGATTGCATGGAAAAGCTCAGTTTAGGGTTTAAAACCCTAATGCTGGCTGAATGGAAAAAGTTCAGTTTAGGGTTTAAAACCCTAATGCTGACTAAAAGGAAAATTCAGTTTAGGGTTTAAAACCCTAATGCTGATTACATGGAAAAGCTCAGTTTAGGGTTTAAAACCCTAATGCTGGCTGAAAGGAAAAAGTTCAGTTTAGGGTTTAAAACCCTAATGCTGACTAAAAGGAAAATTCAGTTTAGGGTTTAAAACCCTAATGCTGATTACATGGAAAAGCTCAGTTTAGGGTTTAAAACCCTAATGCTGGCTGAATGGAAAAAGTTCAGTTTAGGGTTTAAAACCCTAATGCTGACTAAAAGGAAAATTCAGTTTAGGGTTTAAAACCCTAATGCTGATTACATGGAAAAGCTCAGTTTAGGGTTTAAAACCCTAATGCTGGCTGAATGGAAAAAGTTCAGTTTAGGGTTTAAAACCCTAATGCTGATTGCATGGAAAAGCTCAGTTTAGGGTTTAAAACCCTAATGCTGGCTGAAAGGAAAAAGTTCAGTTTAGGGTTTAAAACCCTAATGCTGATTGCATGGAAAAGCTCAGTTTAGGGTTTAAAACCCTAATGCTGGCTGAATAGAAAAAGTTCAGTTTAGGGTTTAAAACCCTAATGCTGACTAAAAGGAAAATTCAGTTTAGGGTTTAAAACCCTAATGCTGATTATATGGAAAAGCTCAGTTTAGGGTTTAAAACCCTAATGCTGATTGCATGAAAAAGCTCAGTTTAGGGTTTAAAACCCTAACGCTGGCTGAATGGAAAAAGTTCTGTTTAGGGTTTAAAACCCTAATGCTGACTAAAAGGAAAATTCAGTTTAGGGTTTAAAACCCTAATGCTGATTACATGGAAAAGCTCAGTTTAGGGTTTAAAACCCTAATGCTGGCTAAATGGAAAAAGTTCAGTTTAGGGTTTAAAACCCTAATGCTGACTAAAAGGAAAATTCAGTTTAGGGTTTAAAACCCTAATGCTGATTGCATGGAAAAGCTCAGTTTAGGGTTTAAAACCCTAATGCTGGCTGAATGGAAAAAGTTCAGTTTAGGGTTTAAAACCCTAATGCTGACTACATGGAAAAGCTCAGTTTAGGGTTTAAAACCCTAATGCTGGCTGAATGGAAAAAAGTTCAGTTTAGGGTTTAAAACCCTAATGCTGACTAAAAGGAAAATTCAGTTTAGGGTTTAAAACCCTAATGCTGATTGCATGAAAAAACTCAGTTTAGGGTTTAAAACCCTAATGCTGGCTGAACGGAAAAATTCAGTTTATGGTTTAAAACCCTAATGCTGATGGCTGGGGACAAAATTCGAGAACAACAACTGACTTCTTTTTTTTTTTGAATTTTTTTTTGTTTTAGTAAGGATAAAAGGGGGTTTCGTGGAAACTTACCTTTCGAGTGAATTCCTTATTGCCAAAATGTTTCTTGTACCCATGTACCTTCTTCTTTGGGCGACACCTGCCTCTCGCACGATTGTCTTGGATTAAGCCTGTTTGAACCTTTTCAGACAAAGAACACTTGTTAGTTCGGGAAATGACGGTCGATTTGGTGACCTTGATCGTTCCTAGTTGTTTTGTTGCGTCTCTATTTCTGTTGCGAAGTCCCGCCATTGATTTGATTCGAATGGCGAAACCCTTTAGACTGCTCAGGCTTGTATTTCCAGATTCTGTGATGACTTGCTTCGTAAGGCTCTCCTTTTTTTTTCCTTTTTTTCTCTTTTTTTTTGTCCCGTTTTGCTTGGAGGTTCTCAACGGGGATTTTATTGGAGGTATTCTGTGGGGATTTGTACAAAAGGAAACTCTGTGGGGGAATATTTACAAAGTGGATTTTTTGTGTGGATTTTTGTACAATGGGGCACGCTGGGGATTTATCTCAAAGCGGGCTTTCTAGGATTTGTTGGGGTAAGCTTGTTGGGGAATTTTACAAAGGGACTCATTGGGATGTGCTGGGGAGATTCCATTTTTTTTTTTGGTTGGGGAGACTCTGTGGGAGATTGTACCAAAGGAGAGACTCTGCGGGGATTTGTACAGAGGGAGACTCTGTGGGGATTTGTACAGAGGGAGATTCTGTGGGGATTTGTCTGAAAGTGGACTTGCTGGGGGGGGGAAATTTCTCTTTTCCTCTTTACTTTAAACACCATCACACATCATGATTCATCAGGCTCGGGCAATAGTACCAACGACATGAGGCGCTTTCTTTCATGAGACGGGATTCCCTGCCACCTGCCCTTTCCGGTGTATCCTGAACTTGGGGTTAAAACACAAAAGGGATTCGAAAAGAAACAAAGCAGGGGAAAACAAATCAGAAAAGGAATACCCTTTTCGGGACGAGAAAGACTTATCTGAGGAAGATAACGCTGGCTTTAAATGACATGACATGCTCTTTGGACTGGACGTCCGACCTTCCATGAACTTGCGTTTTCCTGAACCAGAACAGATCTGTGATTCCAAAACCGGTGGAACTTTGCCGAGACCTTCTTGGGGTGGCGTCATTCCTTTTCGGCCAACAGCGCCCTTTGCGGGTTTTCACTGGCTGACCTCTCTCATTTCTCTTCCTGTCATCGCTTGATAGCACTCTTTGCGAGTTTTTACTAAACAAGCTCTCTCATTTTGGTTTCTCTACTCCCGTCGCCTCGTGGTGCCCGAAGGTTTTCACCGACGAGACTCTCTCATTTTATCTCTCTCAATTCAGAGTGTGCCGGTCTCCATTTGTGACGCTTATTGGTTTCCCACTATCTTTGGTAATTGATCTGAAGGCTTGTGCTTGGTAAAGAGAGGTAGATGATACTAACTTCTAAACTGCTCGACGTGCCCCGGTTTCAATTTCAGGGTGAATGGGATTTTATTGTTGGTGTGACTGAACCTCAGGGAGAGGCTGCCTACGTATCCTTTCGGAATCAAGTCAAACGTAGTTCAGGCCTCAATCAATGTTTTGTTTTGTTTTTTTTTTGTCTTTTTTTTGTAGAGAGGATTGGGTAGTGTTTGGGAGTAGTGGGGATAAAACCTTCGCCATTTTCAAATGTGTCAGGACTACTTGGAGTATGATCTAGACGTAGTATCTCTTGACTGCATCTGCATTTACTGCTGTGTCGGGGTCATTTCCTTCGATATCACCTAAATACAATGCTCCTCTCGGCAATATCTTCCTTACGATGTATGGGCCTTTCCAATTTGGGGCAAACTTTCCTTTTGCTTCTTCATGATGCGGCAGAATACGCCTCAGTACCAACTGGCCTACTTCGAAATTCCGGGGTCTGACTTTCTTGTTGTAAGCGCGGGCCATCCTTCGTTGGTATAACTGTCCGTGACAAAACGCGGCCATTCGCTTTTCATCAATCAACGTCAATTGCTCTAACCGAGTCTTGACCCACTCGCTGTCCTCGATTTCTGCTTCGACAATGGTTCGAAGCGAAGGAATTTCTACCTCTGCCGGTATTACAGCCTCGGTCCCATAAACCAAAAGATAAAGAGTCACTCCTACTGATGTGCGTACCGTAGTGCGATACCCCAACAATGCAAATGGTAACTGCTCATGCCACTGTCGGGAACTTTGGATCGTTTTCCTCAAAATCTTCTTGATGTTTTTGTTTGCCGCTTCCACAGCGCCATTGGCTTTCGGCCGATAAGGAGTAGAATTCCTATGCGTTATCTTGAACTGCTCGCATACATCTCCCATCAAGTGACTGTTCAAGTTTGCTGCATTATCTGTAATGATAGTCGCAGGAATACCGAAACGACAGATAAGATTTGAGTGTACAAAATCCACTACAGCTTTTTTAGTGACCGACTTGAGAGTGACAGCTTCTACCCATTTTGTGAAGTAATCGATGGCAACCAGTATAAACCTGTGTCCATTCGAAGCCTTCGGTTCGATTGGTCCAATGACGTCCATGCCCCAGGCGACAAATGGCCAAGGTGCAGACATGGGATGCAGCTCCGTGGGAGGTGCATGAATCAAATCACCGTGTACCTGACACTGATGACACTTCCGGACGAAGCTAAAGCAATCCTTTTCCATGGTCATCCAGTAATAACCTGCTCGAAGGATTTTCTTCGCTAAGACATACCCGTTCATGTGAGGTCCGCATACACCTGCGTGTACTTCATGCATGATCTTTATTGAGTCCTCTATATCGACACATCTTAAGAGATTGAGGTCCGGGGTCCTTTTATATAACAATTCACCGCTTAGAAAGAAACCACTTGCGTGTCGCCTAATGGTCCTCTTTTGATCTCCAGTAGCGTGCTCGGGGTATTCTTGTGTCTTCAGGAACCTCTTGATGTCATAATACCAGGGCTGCGTATTTGATCCCGCCTCGATTACATTGCAGTAACCGTGTCTTTCCTTGATTTGGATTTCCAAAGGATCGACGTGGGCATTGCCCAGGTAGCGTAGCATTGAAGCCAAAGTAGCGAGTGCATCTGCCAGTTCATTGTGACACCTCGGAATATATCTGAACTCTATTGAGGTAAAGCGCTTGCTGAGGTCTTCCACATGCTGTCGGTACGGGATAAGTTTGACATCCCGAGTTTCCCATTCGCCTTGAGCTTGCCGGATAATCAAGTCAGAATCTCCAAAAATCAGTAAGTCTTTGACATCTTGATCGATTGCCATATGTATGCCCATGATGCAGGCTTCATACTCAGCTGTATTTTGTGCAAAAGAAACGCAGTCTAGCTGTGGCGGGATAATGCTGACCAGAAGGTGAGATCAAAATTGCCCCAATCCCTACACCCTTGGCGTTCACGGCTCCGTCAAAGAACATCTTCCAAACATGAGCTTCCTCCGAGATTACTTCTACAGTATTTACCTCTTCATCTGGAAAGTAGGTATCCAATGGCTGGTATTCCTCATCGACCGGATTTTCGGCCAAATGATCTGCTAGCGCCTGGGCTTTCATTGTCGTGCGAGTGACATAGACTATGTCGAATTCCGTAAGCAAGATTTGCCATTTAGCCAGTCTCCCAGTAGGCATTGGTTTCTGAAATATATACTTCAAGGATCCAACCTGCTTATGAGGAACGTAGTGTGGGCTTGGAGATAATGTCTCAGCTTTTGAGCAACCCATGTGAGAGCGCAACATGTCCTTTCCAACAGTGTGTATTTGGCCTTGTAGCCGGTGAATTTCTTGCTCAAGTAGTAGATTGCTTGCTCCTTCTTTCCGGTTGCGTCGTGTTGCCCGAGGACGCAGCCGAAAGAGTTCTCCAAGACTGTTAGATACAAGAAAAGTGGCCTTCCCGGTTCTGGAGGGACCAAGACCGGGGGATTCGAAAGGTATTCTTTGACTTTATCAAAGGCTTCTTGACACTCAGTTGTCCATTTAATCGCCGCATCTTTCCTTAACAGCTTGAATATGGGCTCACACGTGCTTGTCAGCTGGGCAATAAACCGACTGATGTAGTTCAACCTGCCCAAAAGACTCATCACGTCTTTCTTTGTTCTTGGGGGAGGCAGATCTCTGATGGATTTTATCTTAGTTGGATCTAGCTCGATACCTCTCCTGCTTACGATGAAGCCCAAAAGTTTGCCCGACGGAACTCCGAAAGCACATTTGGCTGGGTTTAGCTTCAAGTCATACTTTCTTAGCCTCTCGAAGATTTCCTCAAGTCTTGGATGTGATTATCCTGCGTCCTGGACTTGACTATCACGTCATCCACGTACACCTCTATTTCCTGATGCATTATGTCATGAAAAATGGCAGTCATGGCCCTCATGTAAGTAGCCCCAGCATTCTTCAAACCAAATGGCATGACCCGGTAACAGTAGGTGCCCTAAGGCGTGGTGAAGGCAGTTTTCTCGGCGTCCTCTTCATCCATCAGTACCTGATGATACCCAGCGTAACAATCTACAAAAGACTGTATCTCGTGTTTGGCACAATTATCAACGAGGATGTGGATGTTGGGCAGCGGGAAATTATCTTTAGGACTTGCTCTGTTCAGATCTCGGTAATCTACACATACCCGAGTTTTCCCGTCCTTTTTTGGTACTGGAACCACATTCGCCAACCATGTTGTATATTGGACTACCCGAATCACTCCCGTTTTCAGTTGTTTGGTGATCTCCTCTTTAATCTTGTCACTGACCTCAGTTTTGAACTTTCGTTGCTTTTGTTGAACTGGAGGACAATCAGGATGAATCGGCAATTTATGAACCACTAGATCAACACCTAGCCCCGGCATGTCATCATATGACCAAGCAAACACGTCTTTAAATTCAAAAAGAAGTTGAATTATCACCTCTCGCGTTTTCTTGTCCGTGTGAATGCTTATCTTGGTCTCCCGGACTTCTTCCGGGGTTCCTAAATTTACCGGTTCAGTGTCATTCAGATTTGGCTTAGGTTTATTCTCGAAATATTCCAACTCTCGGTTTATCTCCCTAAAAGCCTCTTCCGCATCATATTCTGGTTTTGGGTTCATTAATTCGCAGTTAAATAGCTCATGGTGACCTGGGCGTGAAGTCCGCGAGCATGTCATATTTAAACCCGCATTAATATAACTGAAAAGAAAGGTAAAAGGAAGAAAAAAAAATAACAAAAATCAGAACAAAAGAAAGAATGGGAAAGCAATGATGATTTTTTTTATTTTTCTTTGGAAAGTTGGAAGACAACAATGTTTACAACTTAGGAATTCAAAACAACAATTGAAAAGAAGAAGACGTTCAAGTTATGCCCTGGAGATAACTTGTGACACAGGAAAGGTGGCAGGACAGGTCTACCCGGACTTCCGTCTAGTCGGGAATGGCGTGGCCTCCCAGTTTTGAAGTTGGGCGTTCGGCCCCATGTACAGCATCTCAGCAGTGCTTGTGCCTTCACCTGGTTGAACCATGTGGACCTCGTAGAGCATTTCTCTCATCGCCCCACATATCTTCTCGATTTCCTCAGCCTTGAAGACCTCATCATCTTCTTCTTCAGCGTACCTTGGCCTGATGAAAGTTGCATATAAATCCGGCAGTGGTTGAGGTAATTTCCAACCCTCATTTTTCCTTTTCTTTGCCCACTCTTCGTCTGCTGGAGTAGGTTTGAAACCTAGTCCAAAAGGTTTCTTGATGACTGGCAAAGTAATGGGTTCTGTTATTCCCTAAAGGGTTCGTCCAAGTCCCTTCCCTGGCCTAAATCCGTGCCGGATCATCTCTTTGGCCACCATAACTGAGGCGTTAGACAAGAAAGGCTGGGGGCAAGGTATTCCCTCTTCGTTCTGCTCTGCCAGTACAATCTCGAAAGCTTGATAGACCGTATGTTCGCTCCCTTCTCTCGGTTCAAGATACGGGATGGATGGGTCCCGATAAATGGCATGCTCATCTTCCCCATGGACCACGATCTCTCGGTCTTCGTACTCGAACTTCACCATCTGGTGAAGAGTGGAAGGCACGGCTCCTGCCGCATGGATCCAAGGTCTGCCAAGGAGAAAATTGTAGGATGTGTCCATGTCGATCACCTGGAAGGTTACTCGAAATTCGACTGGTCCTATGACCAACAACAGGTCTATTTCTCCCATGGTATCTCTCTTGATGCCGTCGAAAGCTCTTACGCAGACATTGTTGGGTCGGATTCTTCCGGTCCCAATTTCCATCCTTTGTAGCGTGGAAAGCGGGCAAATGTCAACACCTGATCCCCCATCCAACATTACCCGCTTGACATAATAGTCTTCGCATTTAACTGTTAGATGCAAAGCCTTGTTGTGTGCCGCTCCTTCCGGGGGTAAATCATTCTTGCTGAAAGAGATTTGGTTAACGGCGAAGAATCTTTCTGTCATCTGCTCTAGTTGTTCCACCGAGGTTTCAACTGGTACATATGCTTCATTCAAGGTTTTCAGTAAGATCTTTTGATGCTCGGTGGACTTCATCAATAATGACAGCATGGATACTTGCTCAGGGTACTTGCGCAGCTGATCTATCACTTCGTAATCCGGCATTTTCATTTGTTGGAAGAACATTTCCGCTTCTTCAACACTCACGGGCTTCTTTGGAGGGTAACGCCTTTGTGTGGCGTTGTTCAGTTCTTGGTTATTTGAATACCTTCCAATGAAAGTATTTTTTGGAAGTTCTTCCATGACCTCTTTACCTTTGTACATCACCAAAGTCTTTTGATAATTCCACGGCACTGTGGACGGGTTGGTCATTGGCTTTTGTGGCACGCGTCCGATAACCACTGGCTCATTCAGCCGAGGTGGTTGAATCGTCCCCCGGACCACATAGGCCCCTTTCGGCACGTACATAGGTTTTGTCTTTTTGATTCCGAAGTTCTGCGTCTTCTCAGCTTGACCTCGTGGTATGTAAAGAACTTCATCCTTTACCGGTACCACTTTCTTTTCCAATTTCTTTTCAGGCACTTTCTTTATAGCTTTGGCCTCCTCCCCCTTTTCTGGTTTCTGGTCTGTCTCGGGCCTCTTCCCCGTGTCGACAATGGCAATTATGGCTTTCAGAGCAGGGTCGAATTCTTTGTCTTCACAAATCATTCCGATCAGCGGCCCATTATTGTGAGCAGGTAATGGATTGTTAGTTACATTCGGGATCTCCTCGTCCCTTAGCACTATTTTCCCTTGCTCTATCAAATTCTCGACCACTCTTTTCAACGACCAGCAGTCATTTGTATCATGTCCCTCGGCCCCTGAATGATAGGCGCATCTGACTCCAGCTTTGTAAGAAGGTGACGTCGGGTTTTGCCTTGTTTGAGGGATTGGTTGCAAGAAACCCAACTGGACTAGCTTCGGGAACAAAGTCGAGGTGGCTCCTGAGGGCGAAAGTTATTCTGCGGGGGTTGTGGGTTATAGTGGTTGCGGTAAGGAGGCTGATTTTTGGGAGGTGGAGCTGGGCCTCGGTTGGCTTGTTGTGGTGTATGGGTATAAGGTTGGGCAATCATGACCATATAAGGTTGATGAGCATATGCCAAATTTGAGTGGGGGTAGTAGTGTTGTGGGGCTCTTTCCGGAAAATGGGGCCCGGGATGACGATACTCCCTTGCTTCCGAGGCTGCCATAGTCGTTTCTTCCTTCTTCTTCCCCCTTGTCGTTCCTCCGGATCCGCTTTGGACGGCCTGGGAGGTCGCCCTTATGGCTGCTTGACTCAGAATTCTACCTGTTTTCAAGCCATTTTCCACCATCTCTCCAATCTTGATCGCTTCCGCGAATGGCTTACCCATGGCTGACATCATGTTTTGGAAATAGTCAGACTCTTGAGCCTGGAGAAAGGTAGTGACCATTTCCACTTCATCCATGGGAGGCTTCACTCTCGACGCCTGTTCACGCCACTTAATAGCATATTCTCTGAAGCTTTCCGAAGGTTTCTTCTTCAAATTCGACAGAGAGTTTCGGTCTGGCGCAATGTCGATGTTATACTGGAATTGTTTTACAAAATCTCTGGCGAGATCATCCCATATATGCCATCGGGACATTTCCTGATCCATATACCATTCCGAAGCTATCCCTACTAGACTTTCCCCAAAATACGCCATCAGCAGTTCTTCTTTTCCGCCGGCTCCCCGTAATTGGTTGCAGTATTTCTTAAGATGTGCAATGGGGTCACCGTGCCCATCGTATTTCTCGAACTTTGGGGTCTTGAAACCCGTTGGCAGGTGCACGTGAGGGAACATGCACAGGTCGGCGTAAGAGACGCTCTTTTGTCCGCTCAATCCTTGCATATTCTTCAAACTTTGTTCAAGGCTTCTCATTCTCTTGGCAATCTCATTTTGTTCTGCAATTCTGGGGTTCTGATCCTGCCCAGGTGCAAGCTCGCACTGAGGCGGTAGAGGATTAGTACTGGTAGCGAACCTAGTTGGTTCCATTGAGAACGATGGTGCTTGGAATTTAAAGGAGGATGAGTCAAAGCTTGGCTTGTACGTGGTTGGCTGTGCCGCGATCGGGCAAGGCGATGCAGTAAAGATGTTCATGCTTGCATCAGTGGCCGACACTCGGGGATGAAGCTCAGAAGGCGATCCAGCAGAGAAGGCTGAGGTGGCTGGGTACCCGAATGGGGTAGCAGGATAATTTATGGGAACATTAGAAGTCCCACTTGACCTGGAGAATAATTCAGGGAATCCGGGGACGACACTTGGCGGCTCTTTCCCATTATTCCAATCGTCCAGCATTTCCAACATGCGGAGCCGTAGGATTCTATTTTCCTCCGCAGTTGCGGATTCAGGTGTGAGGACGGCTGAGATCGAGCTTTCCTCGGAAACAGGGATTGTTTGCAATGGAATTTCTGAAGACATTTCCACACATCCTTTTGACCTGGTGAAGTAAGTGTGAGTACTGCTTCTGGTCCTAACAACAGGTAGTTGAACACTTCTCCTTGACCTCGTGAAGTATGAGTGCGAGGCCAGTCTTTCACCAAACCAACCGTCTTTTCAAAAACCCTGGATACTCATCGACAAACGCATGGTTAATTTGCAGCAAATGACAGATAGTTAATCTCACGTTGGGCATGATGCACCTATACAGTTAAGTGGATTACTATATGTTTGCTACGAGAGTATGCGTCATTCCGGCATTTTTCCTCTTATTAGTTTTTCCCCTTTTTTCTCTTTTTTTTTTATTTTATTATTATTTTTTTATTTTGCAGTAAAAGAAATGCGACTGGATCCGATGAGGATTGCCTACGTATCACGATGCCTACGTGAATCAGATCATTACGTAGTTCGAAAAACATAAATGAGCGTAAAAGAAGCAACCTCTTTATTGTTGAAATGGTCTATTACAAACTACATTTTGCAAAAGAAAAAGCGAGCTTTGGAAATAAACTTAGACTCAAAATAGACTAACAATCACCCTGATGGGAAAAAACAAGCAGAAGATGCTAAGATACCGATTTTGACCTATGAGTGCATTATGGTTTTGAAAATTGGTGTCCGCGGGGCATCGTTCGGCCTCACCGCGGTCCTAGGCGTGAGATCCCTCTCAAGTTTCTCCAGCTCATGCATAGTCTGCTTGACATAACCCATTACTGCCGAGAGGACGGTAACGCTGGACATGTTCTCACATCGTAGACATCGTCTGGTGATGGCATGGGCAATGGCCTTGATCCTATCTCTGGTTTGCTTTTTCTCTACGAGTAGGCGTTTTATCTGATCGCTACATATCTTGAATACTTGAGCATCCTGTATATGCTGATGCTTCAGTTGCCGTACTTCCAACTTTATCTGGGCTATTGAGTCGTACCAGTATCGGCTCTCAATTTGGAAATCCTTGGCCTAATTAGCTGCTTTGATCTCAAGTGCAGCCATCTCGCTCTTTATTTTAGCAACAGTCTTCTCGTGGTCGCCTTCCAATTGGTTCAGGTATCTGCGATGCTTATCTGCTCTTGTATCCCACTGTGCCCTGAGCACTGCTATGATGTTTTCAGATTTCTCCAAACCATCTTGCCATTCCCTGATTTCACTTTTTAGCCTTTTTATCAGCTGCTCATCTGATCGATGCCTTGGCTGTTTATCTGCGTCCACCCTTATCTGTTTGATCTGGGCTCTGAGTCTTTCGTTGTCCTGAATTAACCTGTTCCGCTCTCCCAGATTGGTAGCATCTTGCACGTTGTGCTCATATTTCAAACTTTCCACTTGTTGCTTTAACCTGCTGATTTCGGCGCAATAACCTCTTTCTTTGCTAACCAATCCCACTGCTTTTGCGATGATTCGGTGAAATTCCGGATGTGGGGCCTCTTAGCTGACCTTTCATGCTCAAGTTCCCTTCTATACCATGCAAGGTAACCTGGCGCCGTCTCTCCTTTGGCTCGATCCCGCACACAAGTATCTGATTTCAAATATTGACACTCACTCCAGATTTGGCGAATCTTTGCTTCCGGGAAATGTCCGTTAGGACTTATTTCAACTGCTTGAGTGCTAAGATCTTCCTCATGAGGTACTGTTTGGCATCTTCCGAACTGTCTCAAAACTCGGCAGGGTGCGTAAGGTTGAATGCTTTTAAGCCCCATCAGTAAGAAATGAGTTTTAGCTGCAGACATATATAGGATCTCATCAACAGGAAACCATCCCAACGTCCATTGTATTTGGCTGGCAGTAAGAGCTTGAAAGAACTAGGTCCATGCCAGGACTCCTTTGGGCAAAATGGTCTCTTTGGTTCTCGTGTAAGATTCTTCTATGCGGGTCTTTTCCGGGGAACCATGGCTCAAAATCTCGGAATGATGGCAGAGGTGCTCGGTCATCCATATCTGTAGGAGCAAGTTACAACCTTCGAAGAAATTTCCCCCAGCTTTACAAGCTGTGAGAGCCCGAAAGATGTCAGATACCACCATTGGCGCGAGAGTACTGTCACTTTGCGTGAGTAAAGTGCTGACGACCCCAGATATCTTCAAATCAATGTTCCATCTTTCCTTGGAAACACCAGAAGGCCCAGGAACATTATCATGAACGCTACCCATCTGTGCTCGTCCCACTTCTGACGAACTCCTTTGCTGCACAGTTTGTTGATTGGATTATTGAATCCCCCTCATGACCGTACCTATCATATATGAAGCATGGAGTACAAAATCCGGCTGCCAGATCCGGGTTGTGGACTGTTCTAGGTATCTTCAATGAATCTAAGAGCCGATATACCGTGACGACTCTTGGGGCGACCAAGTATTTTTCCCTCAAGGGAAGTTCAGTATTCCCGATATATCCGGCCATTTCTTCCAAAGTCGGGGTGAGTTCAAAATCAGAGAAATGGAAAACATTGTGCGCCGGGTCCCAGTAGGTAACCAAAGCTCTTATGATATCTCCCCGAGGCTGGATTTCCAACAAACCCACGAGACCTTTCAGATGTTTCTTGACCTCATTTTGTCCTTCAGCACCTAGATCATTCCACCATAGCCGTAACTTGACAGGGATTTTGGTCATTATTGAAAAATGTTCATTTTGCATCGTGCTCATCCTGCACATTTATTAAGGTGATTTTAACAAAAATGACTTGACTCAAAGTATTTTAACAGAGGGGATCAAGTTTTGAACACGACCTTTAAAAACTTCGGAGACGAAGATTTTAAGGCTGTGTGGGTCAACTGGACAAAAATGCTAAACAAGACCCAAAGGTGGCTATTTATGCAAAGATCAGCCTTCCGGCGTCCCTTTCAGGAACATTCGGCTATTTATGACAAAACAGCATCACCCGATTTGTTTACGACTCTTTTTAAAGTTTGAAACACATTTTTTTTATTCATTGATTTTGGCTATTTCAGCAAAAATGGGGGTTGAACCCGACGAGGGTTGCCTGCGTATCTCACATCCGGTGAGAATCAAACCGGCGTAGTTCGGGCATATCAGGAATAGAAAAAATCAAATAAACCTAAAAAAAATCAAGAATACGTATTTTTATTATATTTTTCTTTCGCAGAGAGATAAAGACTAAAGAAAATATTATTATTATATTTTTTTATTTTTTTTAGGAAATATTTGGACTATTAGTTTGAATTTACAAAGGGGTACTACAAAAGAGATCACATTTTTTTGAATTATGAATTTCCGTTTTTTTTTACTTTTAAAATAAATACCTTCTCTTTTTTTTTTGATTTTGGAAGTGATAAAAAGAGAATTTTTATATTATTTTTTTTTTAATAATTCTCAATAAAAAGACAATTTTTTTTTTTTAGAAAAATTCCAAGCAAGGTTTTGACACTACATGGACATTGGTTTTATTTTTCCAAAATAAGTAATTATCTCCCCTACGCTGCTATTTTTCTTTTTTAGGAACCGGTCGACATGCGGAACCGAAGCAAATAAATGCATAACACAGATAGGAATGCAGCATGATGGTCTTTTCATTTCAGGTTGCTAGTCCTAGACGGACCCAACCCCTGTGTTGGGTCCCCTAAGTCAAAATGCAACATGATGCAAATAAGCGTTCTTACTAGGGATCTGGCATGAAGTCAAGTTATTCTAGGTTCGTAACCTGGGTATTTGTTCTAGACTGTATACCCGAGCGGACAACTCGAGTCGAGGAGGGGGCTACGTACCGAGGACCCGCGAGATCGTCCAGCTTTGTAACTTGTCCGACCTCTTTCTTATTTCAGGTATTGACACTAACAGAATAGGGAGTCTCGACCAGCGAGCTTCTCCCCGGAGGTAAGAAGAGAAGGGTTTCGGCACAGTTTATATACAGTTCAGATAATATCAAAGCGGTAAAAGACAACATTTAGCACGTTATGCAAAAACATGTAATAAAGATCAGATAATAAAGCCAAATATAACAATTATTCTAAGCTCGAATTCTTGAACCCTGAACCAGTGGTTCTGGGTTATTCCTCTAAAAAGGTTTTTAACTTTTTGTCACACCTCCTTTTGCGCGCCCGCCCCGAAGGGTTAAATGCGCGAGGGAGTTTTTCCAATTTAAGTGACAATATTCGAAATGGGATTATTTATTTAATTCAGAGTCGCCACTTGGGAAAGGTTTGGCTTTTGGTGTCCCAAGTCACCGGTTTATCTTGAATCCCGAATCGAGGAAATTTTCGACTTTTCCAAATGAAGTCTGCGAACCAGAAATTCTAAGTAAGGAATTCTGTTGACCCGAGGGAAGGTGTTAGGCACCCTCGAATCCCGTGGTTCTAGCACGGTCGCTTAAATTGTTATAATGGCTAAATATCTGATTTAAATACATGTTGTGACTTATGTGCTTTTATTAAGTTTAAACCGCTTTTATTATTATCATTTATTTTATAGAATTGCAACGTCGTGAAAATGCATCTCGAACCACGTCACAATCAATGCACCCGTAGTTGTTAACACATTTTTGACTTCGTTGAGATTTGGATTTGGGTCACATCAATGTGCACCCGAATTTAAGAATATGATTTAATTAAACCGCGCCTAAAGAGCCTAACGCGTTATTATTTTTTGAGAAGGCCATGAGATTCACTAAACGGCCTAGCCTGAATTCTAAATATTTATTATGATTATTTATCGAGGGCCCCGCGATCTTGCATTTTTATTTGGCGAGGCTCGTCTCTATTTTAGAAAGGATATCCTAAAGTGGCTACATTTCTAATACATTTGTCCCTAAAACTAGAAGAAGAGGTACATGCTAATTTAATTATATGCTTTGGCCTGATCCGGATTCTTATGATTAATTATCTACAAAGTTAAGAAAACATTATACTTTAATGGAAAAATTCTTTAATTTGACAAGGAATCGCATACGAGCTAACGAAATATAACACTTAATCCGAACATTTCTTGAGTTGAACTTAACTAAACTTATTGAGACTAGATTAAAGGATTTAGCTACTAGATATTGTTACTAATGGGACTTTGAATGTGACCCTATGTACTGCCTAACGGAACGCGAAAAAAAAAGACTAAATGAAACAGAAACAGCAATGTATAAGGTCGGAGTATACATACCCCGTACTAACAAACAACTACCGAACTAAAATACAAAGGGCTAAACTCAGTCGAGTATTAGCACATACTTTCAAACTATTGAATTATAAACTAATCAATTTTTTTACAGACCCGTTAATGTACCATGAATATCACAACAAATACTTGAACTTCTTCAACCTTTTTCATTTCATGCTTTCGAACTGTTTCAGTTACATCAATTATGGGACTCGAAATGTGTACCTGGAATGCTGAAATGCAAAGAAGAAGAGGAGAATAACAGGGAAGATCAGCAGCAGCAAGAAACAGGACTAGCAGTAACAGCAGGACAGAATAGCAGCAGCAACAACTCACAACACAATTGGAGTGGGATCAACACCCCAACTAGACCAAATTCTCGAGTAGAAACCAACAAAACAACCAACAGACTCAGTTGGATTTAGAGGGAATCAGTGTTGGACAAACAGATCAAGACCAGTGAAATCAAGACAGAAAATAAGAATGCAATTTCTAGTTTTGCCTGTCTGTGTTATCAAACAGAGTTCTTTTCTAGTTTTTCTGTTTGTGTGTGTATATCTATCTCCCAGAACTTCAGCTCTCCTTCTTAATTCCCTCCCAGTTTTCTCTTCCTTTTCTTCTCCTCTCCCTATGTGTGTCTCTCTCTGTATGTTCTGTATGTATTAACCTGTATCTATTTTCAGCTCTCTCTTTTTCTCTTATATCCTCACAGTGTGTGTATTTCTCTCCTCTAATCTTTTTTGTCCCCCTTTATCTCTGTATGTCTTACCCTCTTTATAGTTCAAATTCCAAACTTTTACAGCCTGTTAGGCAATCAGATACCTCCCATGTGCTCCCCTCTTTTCAGATTCCACTCAGCTATTTTAAGTATTAACCCCCATCAACATTCCCTGGCAGGCTCATTCTTTAAAAGGTTTAACACTTCTTAAACTAAAACAAAGTATGGGCATCAGAATATATCTGACAGCATATGTTGTCAAACCATTTTTAAATCAGAAAGTCCTTTTATGCAGGAACCAGGCTGTGCACAATGCACATGCTGTGCACAAGTGCACATGCCATCAACTCAGATTTCAATTACAGACCAAGCCTTAGGTTTCTGAAATCATATTAACAACTATAAGTAACTGAACTTGGTTCTTAATTGATTCAGGCAATGTTCAACAGAAGCAAATCGATTTATTTTTGTTCAGACAGTTGAAACTAATTGACGACACATGTCGACTCGACTATATTAGTTATAACACATACAATCGACACCAAAATCAGACATTCAAAAGTATAGGACACATGATTCGAATTGTACTGACTAAACAGAATTGTGCTTCAAGGAATCAGTTAATCAGTACAAATTGAAGCTCAATAATTGCACAACAAATACATACATACACACTATCAGAACAAGTAGAAGAGGATACTCAATCAAACAACAAAGGTTCAGGCAAAGTGGTCAGGGCATAGTTGCTAAAATTCGGGGACACAACCATTACACAACAACAATAACAGCCTTTCAAACAAACATGGACTAACAGAACAAAGAAAAGAGAATAGAACTCACCTCAAATCCCGAAAAATCAAAAACTTAACTCGGACTCGGTCAGGCCTTTCTTAAGGCTGAACGGACTTTAATCGAAGTGTTTCTCAGATGAGAAACACTTCGATTAAGGTCCATTAGACCTTAATTTCTTTGGCTCGAACGGGTATGAACCAGTGACGAGGAACCTTATGGTTTCAAAAATCAGATCTGGGATTCATGCTTCCCTGGTCAGATTCGGACCAAACCAAGTATGGTTTGGTCACGAGGGGGGTCTGGGGAGTGTCTGGTATGAAGCTGGGGTTAAACGGTGTAGATCGAGTTTTGACTCGAATCTTCAAATGAAGATTTGAGAAGGTGGGATGGGATTCGAGTTAAGTAGTTAACAGATCCATGTTTAGGATGGCAAGGGGATTCTAGGGTGTTACGGTGAAGGTCACCGGCGTTCATGCCGCCGGTTTTCATGGTGAAGGATACAGGGGCGGCTCTAGGGTTTGATGGGGATGAGGGTGAAGACGGAAGCTGGGGTATCGGATAGGGGGGCAGGGTAAGGTTACAGGCTTATATAGTTAGTGGGTGGGTTGATCTCATCCGTCGGATCAACTGAAATCAATGGCTTGGATCTAGAGGCTTAGGGGAAACGGTGTCGTTTCAACTAAAGGGGGTTTGGGTTGGTCCGGGTAGAACGGGTCGGTTTTTGTTCGTGGGTATGGGAAATGTGATCTTGGCTGTTGATCAATCTGAGATCAACGGCCCAGATCAGGCTGGATTAAAACGGCGTCGTTTGGACACCCTGGGTATCAGCTGGACTGGACCGGGCAGGCCTGGTTTGGGCATTGTTTGTTTGGGCCAATTTTAATAAATTGGCCCAATCCGGAAGAAGAAGATTATTTTTTTTTTTATTTTAAATACAAAACTAAGCAAAAAATCAAATTAAAAATTAAATACACACTCAATACAATTATTTGCACACACACTAAAATATTTTAAAACAGGTAAAGTCAAACAAATCAAAATCACGGACGAAGATGCCTATTTATGATTTTCTATTTAACGACCGGATTACGGTTCGAATTACGCATGACACACACATTTTTTGTATTTTGTTTTAAATAAATAAATAAATAAAAAAAATAAAAACGGGCAAAAGTCACAAATAAATCAACAAAGTGCCGTACAGAAATCCAAAAATTGTACAGTAGGACCAATTTTTATTCTTTTGGAGCGATTGTCGCGCAAAAACAAAAATCACGTGCTCACACCATTCATATTGAACTTTCTTCAAATAACAAAAGAAAAAAGAACGGACATAATTTTTTTGTTAGTGAATCACTAATATCTCATTATGATCTTAAAACGAAATAAAACCAAAGTAAAAGAGAGGACCTTACCTTAAACTGATCAACAACGTTGTCTACCAAGCTACGTTCTCTGGAGAAAGACTGCATAAAGAAAACATCAAGACTGACTGGGAAAAGAAAAGAGTCGTAGTTAGGATTTTACCGAGGAAGGGTATTTTGGGGTTTATAAAATAATTTAAGGGATAGTAAAGTAATTTTTTGGTCAAACGAAAAAAGCTGTTGAGCTAAAAAATAATAAGTTGGGGGAGACCAACTTATGACTTTTAGCTTGTTTTGGCTTAAAAGCACCCTAACTTAAAAGCACTTAGATGTTAAGCAAAACACCAAATTAAGCCAAAAAATGCCACCCAAGCACCCTCTTATTTTCCTCCTTTGGTTAATGAGTAGAAAATCTTTGCCGGAAATTTTTTTCTAGTGTTTGGTTAGAGAGTAGAAAATATTTTTTGAGAAAAATATTTTTTATGCTACTCTCCTCACTCCCTCCCCCTCCCCCCACCCCAAGTCCCTATGTTTCCTTGCTCCCCCCTCCCCCCAAATAGCCAACATTTTTAGGACTCTATTTTCTTCGAGAATTTAATAGGTCTTCTAAAAATTCACACAAACCCAAAAGAACTAATGTGTTGCTTTACTCTTTTACGCAAAAATAACGTTGAAATTTGTGCTCCATAACCAAAAAGAAAATACTCTTTTTTTGGTTGAAAAAGAAAGTACTCTTGCTACAACATGAAAATAAAGTATCAATTTCATTGAAATAAAAAGAAATACTTTTTCTACATCATGAAAAGAAAATACTCATTTTGTTGAAATTAAAAAAAAAATACTTTTTATATATCATGAAAAGAAAATATTTTTTTTGTTGAAATGAATATCAAGTTAGTAAGAAAAAAAACGGAGCGGTCGTGATTATTTTGTAAAAATTTCCAACCCTACTGAACTTGTGGTTATGGAAAATCCATTGATTGTGGTCCGACCTTCTGTACAAGGATATTAACAACTGTTATCTCATATTTAATTAATTCACTTTGATCTTTCTTACTGTCAAGTCTCCATTCTCCTTTTGATTTCTTGTACACTTAACAAATTGTCACGTATAGTTTTTTCAAATAAATATATTATATTGATGCATTCCTACTGTACAGTTTGCGTTCCCTTCTTCCCAAAGGCACTCATGCGCGACTGTCATTCTCTTTTTCTATATATTCCATACTATATATTTTACGCAAATTTGACGTGAGCGAAACATGAAAATACTGGTTATATATAAGGAAGCATGTCGTAGATCCGAATAATAGATTTTAAAGTTGTGCAGTTCTAGAAAGACTTTGCGTGAACTATGGCATATGAAATAAATAATTAAGTAGCTATTCCAACCCTCTATGTATTCTTCACAAAACATTCATGTGTATATAGGCAATCAAGTGCCGTTGTTGAATATATAGAGAAACTTAAACTTGCATAATTGCATTCGCCTAAAAGTTTGACTTTTATGTTCCGTCCAAGTTCATTCTTTTTAGCTTTGATTTTTCTTTTTGCTATTATTATTATTATTATTATTATTATTATTATTATAAATGGTTCTAGCTGTGGTATTAGGCCATACGATTATCTAGCTACATCATCTACAGGTTTTAGTAGCACCACCTTGCACTATTATCTTGACTAGTCTGCAAGTCCAGCCAACCCATTACATTATCACAAACCAAAATTTCCAACAAATTAAACCACGTAATCAGTAACTTAACAACGACGGTGCCCCATTTTTACCCTATAAATGCCCTCCTAATTAGTCCCTCATAAACACCAAACCATTGAAATCTAGCCACTATCACTTGCCACGCTTTATTACTCACCAAAATGAGTACTCTCATTTTCATTCTCTTTACCCTCTTCTTCACATATGCCAATGCAGCTACCATTATAGTTCGTAACAATTGTCCCTACACGGTTTGGGCTGCCGGAGTCCCCGCAGGAGGTGGCAAACGCCTCGACCGTGGCCAAACATGGACGATAAACACCCCTCCGGGGACTAAACAAGCCCGAGTTTGGGCCCGAACCGGATGCAACTTCGATGCATCCGGCAAGGGAAAATGCCAAACAGGAGATTGTAATGGTCTCCTTGAATGCAAAGCCTTTGGTGCACCCCCAAATACACTGGCTGAATTTGCACTAAATCAATTTGCAAACAAAGATTTTTTCGATATATCCCTTGTTGATGGCTTCAATGTTCCAATGGAATTTAGTCCTACTTCCAATGGGTGCACCCGTGGCATAACATGCAAAGCTGATATTAATGGACAATGTCCTAAAGAATTGAAAGCTCCAGGAGGTTGTAATAATCCTTGTACTGTGTTCAAGACCGATCAATACTGCTGTAACTCCGGCAACTGTGGACCGACGAATTTTTCGAGGTTTTTTAAGCAGAGGTGTCCTGATGCATATAGTTACCCTAAGGATGATCAAACTAGTACTTTCACTTGTCCTGCTGGTACAAACTATAAGGTTGTGTTTTGTCCTTGAATGGATTAAAATTTCATGCGGTTGTAATATTAGTATAATTTAGCTATCTACTTTTGTATTTGGATAAAGCAAATTTATCCTCCTAGCTAGGAGGTTTAATTACTACAAGCCAAGGAAAATAAAGAACATCTTTATGATGGGGTTGTTCGGTTGATTACCATGCTTTTATCAAATATCGTTTGTATTGGAATTGCTCCAAGTTGCATTACTGGCAAATTCACTCTTTAGTTGTTCTATTTGTTTAATCAGATATGGTTTGTTTGAAATCTTGATCCTGCTTCAATTTTATTTAACTATTCCGATTTTTTGGTTAATATTTATTTGTTAAAAAGAAAATGGTAATCCTTTCACATGATTATGTACACGATTAATAATGTGGCCCCAGAATTTCTTGCTAAGCTTTGTGTTTGACAAAAAAATATAAACTTTCGGTTTATTGGCCCAAGTAAAAGTTAGTTTTGAAGACTGACAATGGAACTCGGACATGAACCAGATACATCCTAGTGAAGCTTAGATATGCTCAACTCAAGCATGTGAGATGCACGTGAAAGAGATAAACCTAACTTATCAGAAGTAATATCTCCTGATCATAATCGAAAAGGTTGCATAATGGATAAGGAAAAAGACTCCTTACTCAAAGAGATCACGATTTAAGAGAAAGATGGAGTTAGAGGTTGAGATCAACTAGAACTCTTCCACCAAGGAAGAGTAACATCAGAATTCTAGTCAATCTCTATTTACTAACTCTATAAATATCAGTGTTGTTCTCTTTTATAGGTAACGCATATAAGTAGAAGTTAATCATGAATTGAGAGCAAAATAGCAAGGCAATTTTGTAAGCAATTTGTGTGTGATTCAAGCGTGCAAACCTGAAGCTACATGAACCAGATAGAAGAACCAGTTCCAAGTGACTGTCTTTTATTCTAGTTCAATTATAGTATGTGTTTTCATATTGTACCTTTCAGTTTATCTAGAAGCAATTGTATTAGGTACTCAGAATTTTCAAGTTAGAGTTAACTTGAAGTTGTCGCAACAGTTGAGGCTGTGTGCTACAATGAGATTAGAGTTAGTCTTAGGTTTACAAAAAAGTTTTTGTAAATGTAGTTTTTGGCTCAGTGATTTTAGTGGAGAGTTTGGGAAAATCCTACTGGAAAGTAGTTCGTGATTTTTTCACCTTTTGAGCCAGGTGTTTTCCGCATAAAATCTTTGTGTTCTTTAATTTCTGTACTTATTATTCTGCAACAGTAGTAGTTGGAACACATAGAAGAACCAGGTCCTTCCATAATCAGTTTAAGTGAAAAATTGGTCACCACATAAATCACCCCCTTGTGTGGTATTGAAGTCTAAAATATTAATTAGTATCAGAGTAGGTTATCCTTGAAGAGGCTAACACCTTAGGAACAGATCAAGATGAGTGAACCACCTGAAAACTAGGAAGAACAATCCATTGCAAGACCTCCACTCTCCAATGGCCAGTACTACTCGTGGTGGAAAAACAGGATGAGAGATCGTATCATCGGAGAGGATTATGAACTATGGGACATTGTTACTGATGGTTCCTTGGCCACCATGAAGAAGAATGTTGAACGAGTGGATGTGCCAAAGACTAGAGCTGACTGCAATTGTAAGGACTTGAAGAAGTGGGAAAAGAATGCTAAGGCCAAGAAATGGCTTGTGTGTGGAATTGGTCCAGACGAGTACAACCGAATTCAAAGCTTTACTATGGCTAAGAAAATTTGGGACACTCTTCAAGTGGCTCACGAAGGAACTCCTCAAGTGAAGAGAGCAAGAGGAACACTGTTGTACTCTCAATATGAGAATTTCACTATGAAGGAAGGAGAAACCATCCAAAAGATGTATACAAGGTTCACAACACAAACAAATGAACTTAAGTCTCTTGGAAGGATTATCGTTGAAGAAGACAAGGTTGAGAAAATTTTGACAAGGGTTTTGCCAGTCACTTGGGAAAGCAAAATCACTGCTCTTCAAGAATCAAAGAACATTGCCACTCTCAAGTTGGACGAGCTAATTGGAAATCTCATTGCCTATGAACTTAGAAGGAAAATTATGAAGATGGATGCACTCAAGAAGGAAAGGAGCCTGGCTCTTAGAATCGCTGAAGGTGCATATCCAGAGGAGGATGAAATGACTATGATCATAAAGGATTTCAAGAAGTATCTAATGAGAGGAAAGGGTTCTTGAAGAGGTGAAACTTACAACAAACCAAGAGTACTTGAAAATATACCAACGAGGGCTGTTACAAATGTGGTAAGACTGACCATATGATCAAAAACTATCCTCAATGGGAAATTAAATGGAAGAAGGAAAGGGCTGAACGAAGAAACAGGAAGAAGGAACATGTTCATCCCAAGAAGAACAAATGATCAACAAAGGCTATGGTTGCTACTTGGGGAGAGAACTCAGATGAGGATTCAGAAGATGGAGATGGAGACGAACAAGTACTTATAGCCATTGGAGAATCAGATGCTGAACCTGAGGTAAGTGTGATTCATCTCAAATACAAGATTAAATTTTTGTCTAAAGAAAGGCTATCTGAGTTATTGCTAGATTTCATTGATGAATCTGAGGTCATAAACAATGAAAAGGAACAACTGTCTAAGGAATGTGTAATCTTGAAAGCTAAGTACAAAAATCTGGAACTCGGGGCTAGTGAAAGTGATAGTAAAAATGTTGAGTTGAAGAACCAGGTTCTTGAACTTGGCACCACTGTGCCAGAGCTTAGATCTGAAAATTTAAAACTGAAATTAGGAACAGGTAAAAAGAAAGCTGATTACACACATCTCACCTTAGAAGAAAATCTAGGAAAAATGAAGGATGAGCTATACCAAAGGGATGAGCAGATAAGAGTCCTAAAAGAAGATCTAAGCAAGGTTAAACATGAACTAGACAAAACTTGTAAATGAAATAAGTCCTCTGATGCACTATCATAACTACAAGAACACCATAGTAGTAATAAAAGAGGACTTGGCTATGGATCCCTGCACCTAAGTGGTATCCTAAATCAAATACATCACACTTTCTGAGAACAAAATCCGCACACACTGTGGTAAGACTAGTCACTACAAAAGTGAATGTAATGCAAAAGCAAAGGCTAGCCAAAAGAACAAAACTTTTGTTTAAGGGAAGAATAGGCTGCCAGGATGGGCTAAAAATATTTAATTCACCCTTTTGCCTATAGAAAGGGACCCAAACTAGTTTGGGTTCCTAAGACTAACCCTTCCTTTTACAGGTCTAAGTAAAGGGAAGCAGCCAAATATGGTACATGGATAGTGGCTGCTCAAAGCATATGACTGGAAGCAAGAACCAGTTCCTTTCACTTGAGGACCTAAAATAAGGTAATGTCTCCTTTGTAAATAGTAAGAAAAGTGAGATTATTGGGGTTGGAAAGGTAGGTAATACATACTCACATTCCATTGAGAATGTCTACTTAATAGATGACTTGAAATATAACCTAATTAGTGTATCACAATTGTGCGACAGAGGAAACTTGGTAGCATTCACCTCTACCAAATGTTTTGTGATAAATCTTACCATTGACAAGATTGTTTTGCAGGGAAAAAGAGTAAACAATATATACATTGTAGATTTGTCTACTCTTTCAGAAAATGAACTCACTTGCTTAAGTGTATTGGACAATGATCCCCTCCTTTGGCACAAAAGATTTGGACATGCAAATCTAAGTCTACTCAACAAATTAGTCTCCAAGGACCTGGTGATAGGGCTGCCTAACATCAAGGTTAAGGAAGACAAAGTTTGTGAGGCTTATTCAAGGGGGAATCAGGTAAGATCCTCTTTCAAAAGCAAGAAAATGGTAAGCACAACCAGGCCGATGGAACTGGTTCATATGGATCTCTATGGTCCAATGAGAATATTAAGTAGATGTGGTAAAAAAATATGTGATGGTGCTTGTTCATGACTACTCTAGGTTTACTTGGACATTGTTTTTAACATCTAAGGATGGAGCATTTGACATGTTTACTTCCTTTGTTAGAAAAACTCAGAAACAACTAGGTAATCAACTTGCATCAATTAGGTCTGATCATGGAACTGAATTTGAAAATGCCAAGTTTGCTGAATTTTGTGATGAGCATGGCATAGATCATAATTTTTCTACCCCTAGGACTCCACAACAAAATGGAGTTGTTGAATGAAATAATAGGACACTTGAAGATATGGCTAGGACTATACTTCTTTCTAGTAAACTTCCCCACAACTTCTGGGCAGAAGCTATAAATACTGCATGTTACATCATTAATAGGTGCATGACTAGACCTTTTGTATAGAAGACTCTCTATAAGTTACTTAAAGGGAGAAAATCAAATATATCCCATCTTAGGGCATTTGTATGCAAGTGCTTTGTGCACAACAATGGAAAAGACTCCCTACGTAAGTTTGATCCCAGAAGTGATGAGGGAGTATTATTAGGATATTCTTAACATAGTAAAACTTATAAAGTGTACAACAAAATAACTATGTGTGTAGAAGAAAGTGTACATGTAGTTTTTGATGAAACTAACACTCTTTCTAAGAGACAGGAACATGAAGATGAAGCTATTGGGCTGGTAAACTATTTAAATGAAGTCACAACCCAAGTTGAAGCTGCACCAGAAGAAGGAACATGTGATGGAACAAGTTCTTCCATCTTGGGCAACCTGACAGGGGGAACTGAACAAAGAAGAACTGAATCTAATTCCCAAATGGAACTTGTCCATGAGCCTGTTCTTCAGCAACAGGACATGGGAGAAATATCAAACAGAAACCAGTTGTTTGTAAAACCTTAAAAGTATCAAAATTCTCACCCATTGAGAATATAATTACTATTCCAACTTCTGGAATTAAAACTAGATCTTAATTAAAGAATCTGTGTGCTTTTGATGCTTTCCTATCTCTTATTGAACCTAAAAATGTTGCTAAGTCTTTGCAGGATGCAGACTGGGTAAATACAATGCAAGATGAACTCAATTAGTTTGAAAGGAGTCAAGTTTGGCATCTGGTTCCAAGACCCAAGGACAGATCAGTAATTGGAACTAAATGGGTCTTTAAAAAAAACTTGATGAATATGGAACTGTTACAAGGAACAAGGCAAGGTTGGTGGTTCAAGGTTATAGCCAAGAGGAAGGCATAGACTATGATGAGACCTTTTCTCTAGTTGCAAGGTTGGAAGCAATAAGACTCCTCATAGCCTTTGCTGCATACATGGAATTTACTCTTTACCCAAATTGAGGTCAAGAGTGCCTTCCTAAATGGCTACTTAAAGGAAGAAGTGTTTGTCAAACAACCTCCAGGATTTGAAAGCAAGGAGTGTCCGGATCATGTATACAAACTAGACAAGTCACTCTTGGACTCAAGCAGGCTCCTAGAGCATGGTATGAACGACTATCTAAATTCCTGCTTAAACATGGCTATAAGACAAGTAAAACTGATAGTACTCTATTCTTAAGGGAAAAAGTAAGGATCTTCTTGTAGTACAAATATATGTTGATGACATAATTTTTGGGGCAGCCACTGAAAAACTAAGTAAGGAATTTGCTAAACTTATGGGGAATGAATTTGAAATGAGTATGATGAGTGAGCTTAATTTTTTGTTAGGCTTACAAATTAAACAAAACTCAAATGGAACCATGATCCATCAACAGAAATATGCAAAAGAGTTGATTAAGAAGTTTAAAATGGAAGAATCAAAAGAAATAGACACTCCTATTGCAACAACCACAAAATTGGACATAGATGAACCTGGTTCATATGTTGATCAGAAGTTGTATAGGGGTATGATTGGTTCACTTTTGTATCTTACTGCTAGCAGACCTGGCATTGTTTTCAGTGTTGGGCTGTGTGCTCGATTTTAAGCAAATCCAAAGGAATCCCACTTGACTGCTGTCAAGAGAATATTGAGATACTTGAAAGGCACTACTGACTTTTGCCTTTGGTATCCAAAAGGTAGTAACTTTAACCTAGTGGGATATGCTGATGCTGACTATGCAAGTTTTCTTGTGAATAGGAAGAGCACCTCAGGTATGACACACTTCCTTCGTTCATGTCTTGTGTCATGAGCTACTAAAAAGCAAAATTTAGTGGCATTATCTACTGCTGAAGCTGAGTATGTTGCTGCTGCTTCCTGTTGTGCTCAATTGCTATGGATCAAACAACAATTGATGGATTTTGGTATTGAAGTTGGTTGCATCCCTATTTTCTATGATAACACTAATGCTATTAGTATGACTAAGAACCCGGTTCATCATAAAAGAACTAAGTACATAGATGTTAGACACCATTTTTTTAGGGAGAACTATGAGAAAGGACTGATTACTGTAGAATTTAGTGCTACTGATAAACAAATTGCTGACATCTTTACAAAAGCACTGAGTAGAGAAAGTTTTGAAAGGAACAGGTTAGAACTAGGGATGATTAAGATCACATAATGGAACCAGTTAACAATGCACAATGAAAAATAATAATATTTTTTTTGATTAGGAAATCTGGAACTTGTGTAAATGTCTAGATTAATCTTTGCTCAGTCTCATACTGTAAATAGTATACTCCTATGCCATGTGTTTATATGACTCACTGATCTATAACAAAATTTTCTCTATTTTGGTAAATTGAGGCATGATCAAGAGGATTCTTAATAAAGAACCCGGTTCATCAGTACTAGTTCATCTGAATAACGAGATATGTTTTCTATACTCTGCACAATTAGAAATATTAATATTTAATTCATGAGCAGAGTCCTACCTATGTTCAAAAACTTTAGAAAAACCTATCCTTTTGAGTTTGAACCAGTTTCGTCTCTATTAGAATCCTCACCGTATAAAATGCCTAGAATCTAGTGAAACTTAACCGCTCGTTCAACCTGAAATTTCAGAGTGATTGGACTTCTAATTGACTATAAAAAGCTGACGTTAGACATTAGTTAACCCCCTCTCTTTAAAAACCATTATCATCATCACTGCCACTCTCATAATTCTCAAAACCGTCAATTTTCTTTTGTTCTCTACTCTTCTCTCTTCCAAAACTCAATTCAAATATTTTCTTCCAGAATTAGCAAAGATGACCAACCCCCAAGATAACCCAATCACTCATCCACAACCTACCCCCTCCGATTCTTCCACTACTCCTCAACCCAGCACAACCCCCCAAGCTAGGAGAAGGCAAGCGAAGATGCTTGCTCGCAAAACTGTGGCTATATGTGCTCTTTCAAAGAAACTAAACACAAAATTAAAGGCTAGTCAAGCCCAAGATTCTGAAAAATCTAATGATTCTTTCAAGTCCACGAGTGAGGGGGAAGGAACTGGGTCTTCTGATTCTGATAAAGCACAAAATCTCCCTTCTAAGGTACTTTCTGTTCTAGTTGAAAATTTGGACAATCGTTTTGTTTTGGTTGGATCTGCTATGAATGTGGAAACGCTTGAGTCAAGAAGGAGAGGAGGTAAAAATAAAAGTGAAAAAGAAAAGGAGAGTGAGGGTGTGACTAGTGATGTGAGGGGAAAAGGGAAAGAAGTGGTTGATTCCTTACCCACTTTTGAAATAGTTAGACTGGTTATCTGTGGGGCTGAGCATGAAAATGTGGCAGAGAGTAGCAAAAAAACATGGGGAAATGGTTCAGGGGAGGCTGTTGAAGGGATGGTCAATCTCAGTTCACATGCAAATGAACCTGGTTCATCTATTGAGAAGACCCTAGCAGACCTTCTGAAGAAAGTGAGTGCAAGCTATAACCCCCAAAAAAGGAGAACCCCAACACCAAAAGCTCCTAACGCTGCAAAAACTACCAAAAAAAGTAAGGCTACTTCTCCAACAATTGCTGAGATTATTCTACCAAAAGGAAGGGCCACAAGGAGTAAGTTGAAGCAGAGTGAGGATGAGTTACAAAAGGCTATGGTAGAAAGCAAGAAGAAAAGAATGGACAAAGGGAAAGCTAAGGTTGTAGAGCCTGTTGAGGCTGTTGTTGTGGATAAGATGAACCCAGTCCATTAGGGTAAACATGTGACTGTGGAGGTTCAGACCCGAAGTCCAAGAAGACCGAGACTTCTTCAAAGAAGTCTTCATCTGTTTCCAAGGCTGTTGGACCCTCTTCTTTGGATAAAAGAACAAGGTCTGTTGTGAAAGACAAGCAAGTTAAGATTACAGAAGAAGAAGATTAGAGTGGTGAAGAAGAAGGTGAATCTGACTATGAACAAGATAAGCTGGCCAAGTTTGGCAAAGGAAGAATCTTTAAGGGTAGACATTTAAAGGATTTGGAGGAACCAGGGATGGTTTGACTGGTTGATACTATAGCTGTTTAGGGATGGAAGGACATGGTCCTTCAGTTAGATGGCAGACTGGCAAGAAATGAGATTATTAAGTTCATGGCCAATGCAGAGGTCAAGGATGGTAGAGTTACTAGCCAGGTGAAAGGGGTTCAAGTGACTTTTGATGCAAAAGAGCTAGGTGAAATCCTTGATATTCCTTCTGAACGGTATGATGACTACACGAGACAAAATGGCCATGTATGGACTCCCTTCCTACTGCCCTTGCCATTACTAGGAAGTTATGTGATGTCACAGAAATGAATGAGGCCAAGGTTGTGCATAAGAGTTAAATGAAGCCATGTCACAAAGTCCTGTTTGAATTTGTCAACAAGTGTTTGATGCCTAGACAGGAAAGAAGACACATTGCTAACTACATGGATTTGGTTTTGAGGGGGTGTCTTGAAAGTGGAAGGCAAATCAACTGGCCTGGATTTATGATCAAGCTTCTTGATAAGGTTATCAATTGCTTCAAGGCCCATGCCACTCCTTATGGTTTTATTCTCACTACTGTTCTTGCTTGTTGCAAGGTGCCACTGAAGAAGTGTCAAATGGCCACAAGCAAAGACCATTTTGGAATCAACACTCTGATTGCTTGTGACTGTGAGGTCAATGCCATTTCCAATGAACCTAGTTCATCTAAAAAGACACCTATCAATAGCAAGGTCAGAGCTCTATTGCAGGAGAGTGGGGCAAAGAATGCTGAGATAGCTAGGCTGAAGACTCGGTTGGCAGAGGTTGAATCTGAAAGAGATATTCTCAAAACAGAGCTCACAAAAGAAAAGGAGAAGAATGATGGCATTCTTCAAGACATGTTGCACCTTCTCCAAGCCAAAACCCAACCCTCTAGTTCTTCCAAGCCTTAATTTCTTTAGCCTTCATTTTTGAACTTTGTCTAAACCTTTCAGTGACCCAGATTAGGGATTTTTCTTGTTTTGCTCATGTTTTGACTGTTTTAATTTCTTTTTATAGATTGTGGCAAAATCATATTCTCTATCAATGAAGTTTGCTGCTTTTGCTCTTGTTGATTGTTTATCTTTCTTTAATAGTTTGAATATGTTTGGTTGATTACTGATGATTAATCCATGAGTTCACTTGCAGTTGCCCCAATGGCCATGAGTAATTTTTAAAATCTGGGAATCACACTTTGTTTATGCAACTTTTCGATGATGCCAAAAGGGGGAAGGGATATTGTGCTTTATATTCTGAATAGTGATGTTTATAACCTAATGAACCTGGTCCTTGATGATAAGTGAAAAATTTCTAACTTTGCATTGATGTTGAGCTGAGTTCTGACAGGGCCTAAGTGAATAAAAGGCACAGAGTTTGTCATCGTCAAAAAGGGGGAATTTGTTGGCCCAAGTAAAGGTTAGTTTTGAAGAATGACAAAGGAACTCAGACATGAACCAGGTTAATCATAGTGAAGCACATATATGATCAACTCAAGCATGTGAGATGCACGTGAAGGAGATAAACCTAACTTACCAAATCATGATCGAAAAGGTTGAATAATGGATAAGGAGAAAGACTTCTTACTCAAAGAGAACAGGGTTTAATAGAAGGATGGAGTTAGAGGTTGAGATCAACTAGAACTCTTCCACCAAGGAAGAGTAGCATCAGAATTCTAGTTAATCTCTATTTACTAACTCTATAAATATTAGTGTTGTTCTCTTTTGCAGGTAATGCACATATGCATAAGTTAATCGTGAATTGAGAGCAACATAGCAAGGTAATTTTGCAAGCAATTTGTGTGTGATTCAAGCGTGCAAACCTGAAGCTACATGAACCAGATAGAAGAACCAGTTCCAAGTGTCTGTCTTTTATTCTAGTTCAATTGAAGTTATTGTTTTCATATTGTACCTTTCAGCTTATCTAGAAGCAATTATATTAGGTACTCAGAGTTTTCAAGTTAGAGTTAACTTGAAGTTGTCGTAACAGTTGAGGCTGTGTGCTACAATGGGATTAGAGTTAGTCCTAGGTTTACAAAAGAGTTTTATAAATGCAGTTTTTGGCTCAGTGATTTTAGTGGAGAGTTTGAAAAAATCCTACTGGAAAGTAGGTCGTGTTTTTTTCACCTTTTGAGCCAGGTATTTTCCACGTAAAATCTTTGTGTTCTTTAATTTATGTACTTTTTATTCCGCAACAGTAGTAGTTAGAACTCATAGAATAACCAGGTCCTTCCATAATCAGTTTAAGCGAAAAATTGTCACCACACAAATCACCCCCACCTCTTGTATGGTATTGAAGTCTAAAATATCACCGTTAAACTATTAAATTTTATGTAATGATGGGTTAAACTTAGTTAATGATAATATCTCTAGATATAGAACTTGACAACACGGACAACATAGGATATAATTAGTGGGAGATTGAAAGTAACGCACATTAAATATTCCAAAAGGTATGAGCAATAATAGAGGAATAACTAGTAATAAATAATAATAAATGACATTTAAGTATATAAATAGGGAGAACGATTTACCGAATAATGAATGAGATAGATGATTGTTTCTCCTGACAATGATGAGTGACAGACAAATCTTAGAATGTTTGAACTATTCTCGGATATGATGGAGAAGTATGGAATAATGTCTGTCTGAATATTGATGAAAAATGTCAAGTTTGTATCTTTGCTAGAGAGGGAATCTTCTTCTGAAAAGTATTCTTATCAAATGAATGTTACATACCTTACCTTATTGTCTTGTTTTCTATTTATATGAGACATATCCTTAACAAACCCTAATAGGACAAGTGCAGAGAATATTCAAGGAAATATTCTCTTTAGTATCCTATTACAAAATCTATCTGTTATTATTCTATTTGCGATGCTCGACCTCAATCGTTGCTGACAGCCCGACTGCAAATCTCACTGCTTCCTGGTCAACCTCGACCAACTCTTTCCTTAATGTCGTTTTATACTAAATATCCTTAGGGCAGAAAGCCTATACACTTTGCAGTCAAATATTTCAACTATTAGCATTATGATAACCTATTTATGCTCCAAGTCCAATATATATTATTAAGCACCCTTCCCAAATTAGGTCAATCCGGCGCACAAAATATCCCACATTTAAGCAGGATCGGGGGTGTGATGTAGACCGTTTACCCTCCCCAAACTCTTCTCTATAAATAGATAGAAGACCAATTATTTTATCTAACATTTAATCTCAACCGATGATAACAATGTAGTACATGTTAATTAAAGGCTATACGGTCCACTAAGTACTAGAAATTTACAGTAAAAATAGCATGGTATAGCCAGTTTTTGGACTGGTCATTCAAAATAGCCAGCATTTACGAAGTCAATGAAAAATAGCCACTATTTTGCTGCAACAGAAACCGGTCCAGCATAATATACTGGAGTTCGGTGCACCTGTGTATGAACTCCAGCATATTATGCTGGACCGGTATACTTTGCTGACTCCAGTATAATATACTGGAGACTGGAGCACCGGTGCTCCAAACTCCAGTATATTACCGGACAATTATACTTGCTTAAACTCCATCATATTATACTGGAGTTCCAACATACTTATCCTGGAACTCTAGTATAATATATTGGCGTATTTTCCGGGTTTTGAACAGTGTTTTCGCTCAGATTTATCTTTACATAAAAAGTGGTTAAATTTCGATTACTTTTAAAATTGCACTATTTTTGAACGACCGGTTGTAAATCTGGCTATTTTTGAATTTCACCCAAATTTACATTGTGATCATCTATTTCTGCTTCAATTCCTAATTTAGTTTCAGCACAACCTGCCCAACCTCTTCTCTATAAATAGCTAGCATTATTTTCTAACAATACAGAAATTTCGTTCATGCTAAATTAAATGCAATACCATTCTACTGAGGGCCAAAAATTGCACCGCACAGTATGTATATATATATACACTTAGCGAAACGTCGTGTTCGTCTTTTTTATCCCTCTATTTTACATTGAATAAAATTGTAATTTAAGTTATATTCCTAATATATAAAACTTTAAAACCAACTAGAATTTAGTTATTAAATTTTTCCTTATTAAATTATGTAGGAAGTACTAATATCAAAGACTTTAAAATTAATTAAAATTTTACCTTATATAAATCAAACAAATTGTAAGTAGGCATATAAGTTAGGCACGCACATAAATTTGATAAAGCAGTTCAAAGTTCCACGTGAATTTATATAATTATTTTCTTGAAAAATATACTTTTATTATTAAATTGTAGTCCATGTTTTAACTTCCTATAACTTTTAATCCATTTTGACCATCTAAAAATTATTTATAGTATGAACAATTTAAAGACTAAAATTTATATAGGAGAAAAAAGATATAAAATGTATTACAAATGAGTTGCCACTAATTTGTTTTTCCTTTTTTTTATAATTATTTTAACAAATGACAGCTCCCTACATATTTATGCATTAGATTATTTATTATAAAATATTAACTCAACATTACTCATTTTTAGAATTTATATTGTCACTTCTTATTTTTTTGGGAGCTATAGGCCAACTTCATCTTTCTTATACCTATAAAAGAGCCAGAGATTTAATTTTTTAATTTGTATTATTTGACAAATCATCGCGTTAAAAGTATTTTCTTCATTATTTGTTTTCGATATTAGAATACCATAATAACAATAATTTTCACAAGATATCTCTTTAGAACTTCTGAGGACTTCCATGTGGCGGGATTTTATCCTTTATTAAGCAGCTAAGTAGAATTTATAAATATATTTTTATAAAGTTATATTTTCATAAGGGCCATACTCTAGTGGTTCGACCCTTCCCTGAACCCAGCGCATAGAGGAAATTTAGTATACCTGGCTGTCCTTTTTAAACACATAATAAAGTCTTTAAAGTAGTCTAGCAGACTAATTATTTTCTTTTCCTGTGGGGTTGTCTACATGATCAGTACTAAGTTTGCAGGGAGCTGAGATAGAGTGGTAGATTGATGACTTATTGCCTTCAATTTCCACTATAATGTACGTACTGGAAATTTTAAGCCACAACATTTCTCTTGGAAAAGTTTATAACATAATTATCTACTTGTTCTTGATACACCAGTGACTTCAATGCCGGATGAACACTTTGATGCTTGAAAGAATATCACTAAATGCACAAGTGAATATTTTGTGCCTTGTACCAGGTTGTTATACTACAAAAGACATCACAATGGTGATGTCAAATCTTGGTACACGCTTCTTCCCAATGAGAAGTGACTGTTGTACTGTCTGCTGCACTGTCGCGTGTACAGTTGCGGACAGTCACTTTCTGCATTTGCATTCCAGCTGTTTAGTTGACTTGTACTTCTGTCAGAGAACCATAAGGGACTAGGTCCCTATTGTGTTCCTCTTTGTAACAGTTGCGGATACTCACTTTCTGCTGATACGTCCCAGCTGTACAGTTGACTTGTACTTCTGTCGGAGAACCCAAATGTGATGACTCAAAAGGTCATCACTTATTTTAAAAATAAATTCTGCATTTTGAGGCCTTAAAAAACCTCTTTCTGTCTCACCTCGATTTGTGTGCGTAGTCCGAGCGCTTAGTCGGAAAGCCAATATGTGAAAATCTGTGAAAAATGATGAATTTTGACTTTAAAGTAAATTTAAGTTGACTTTGGTCAACATTTTAGGTAAACAGACCCGGACCCGTGATTTGACGGTCCCAGAGGGTCCGTAGGAAAAAATGGGACTTGGGCGTATGCCCGAAATCGAATTCCGAGGTCCTAAACCCGAGAAATGAATTTTTGAAAGAAATTATTTTGCTAAATTAATTATGAAGTAAAGAAAAGAATTTATGTTTGAAACCATTGGTATCAGGCCCGTATTTTGATTCCAGAGCCCGGTACAGGTCTTATATATGATTTATGTCGAGCCTGTGAAATTTTGTAAGAAACGGACTTGAAATGACGTGAATCGGACCTTGTTTGAGAAAAATTGGAAAATTTGATATTCTTAAGTGATTTCATGATTTTGATACTAAATTCATAGTTGTTGATGTTATTTTGGTGATTTGAATGCACGGGTCCGTATGATTTTTTTAGGTTGGTGTGCATGTTTAGTTTGGAGCCCCGAGGGCTCGGGTGAGTTTTGGATAGGCCACGGAGTGGTATTTGGACTTGGGAAAATTGCAGGTTTTCAGCTAGTATGATCAGGTCTGCAGGTTTCGCAAATGCGAAGCCTGGCTCGCAAATGCGAACAAAGGCCTGGGCAGGCCTCATCGCAAATGCGACCATTTGGCTCGTAAATGCGGAAGGCCCCAGTCGCAAATGCGACGCCTGCTTCGCAAATGCGAACCCCTCGAAAATAAGGGGTGGTCGCAAATGCGATAAATGTCTTCGCAAATGCGATTATAGCAGAGTGTGGGTTCGTAATTGCGATACATGTAACCTATAAGTTCACACTTAGACGCATTTTCAACCATTTTTCATATCTTCTCAAAACATAAACTCTCTTGGGCGATTTTCCAAAGAGAATTTCTTCTCCAAATCAATTGTAAGTTGTTTCTAACTAGTTTTCTTTAATCTTTAACATCTTTTCACATGATTTCAACTCAAAATCAATGATTTTCATGGGGGAAATTGAGTGTTTTGGGTAGAATCTAGGTTTTTCAAAATTGGGGATTTGGACTTCGATTTGAGGTCCGATTTCAAAATAAATTATATATATGGGTTCGTGTGGGAATGGTTATTCGGGTTTTGGTTCGAACCTCGGGTTTTGACCATGTGGGCCCGGAGGCGATTTTTGACTATTTGGGTAAAACTTTGGAAAACTTATTTTCATGCATTAGAATTGATTCATTTAGCATTTATTGATGTAATTAAGTAACTTGTGGCTAGATACGAGTGAATTAGTGGTAGAATCAAGAGGTAAAGAGATAGTTGGGACTTGAATTGTGTTCGTGGCATCGAGATAAGTGTTTGGTCTAACCTTAGCTTGAGGGATTAGGAGTCGAGTCGTATTTGCTATGTGGTACTTGTTGAGTACGACGTATAGGCATGGTGACAAGTATCTATACGTTGGTGTCAAGCATGCCCTTTAGTGTTATATTGTGATTATTATGACTTCGTTGTATTATTCATGCCTTGGTGATGATTTCTATTGTTGGGCAAAGTTTGTGGAAGTAATAGTGATATTTGAACATTGAGGAGCGTTGGCTCAAGTTGTATAATGAAATGTAAAAGTATAAGTGGTAATTGAACCTTTTAGAGCATTGGCTCAAGTTGTGAAGTGAGTTGTGAAGAAAAAGTGAAAAAGAGAAGAGAATCATATTGTTGCCTCCCTTGCCGGGATATTTTTGCTTTTAATGTTATCTCCCTTACTGAGATTTTGATGTTTTGATGTTGTTCCCTTGCCGGGACTTGATTATTGAACTATTGTTCCCTTACCGGGATCTTTATTGTAATTTTATTATTTCCTTTCCATATTGCTTGTGATTGTTGTTTGGGTGAGGAAGAGTGTTAAAGCATGAAGGGTGATGCCGTGTATTATTTTGGTGAGAGAGTGTTAAAGCACGAAGGGTGATGCCGTGTATGATTTTGTGAGGAAGAGTGTAAAGCACGAAGGGTAATGCCATGCCATACGATGTACAATTTTGTGTCGATTATATTGATTATATGGTGATGACGAGGGTAAAAGCACGAAGGGTGATGTCGTGCAATTTATATTGATTCTTTGGTGAGGACGAGAGTAAAAGTACGAAGGGTGATGCCGTGCACTTATTGATTCTTCATTCTTGTTGATAACTGAGATATGGTGTTCCTCTTATTTACCCGTTGTCTTTCTATCCTTAATTGATGTTTTCCCCGCATCATGTTTCTCCTTCCCATACTTGACTGTACATTATTGTTCTTCTTTCCCGCTGTATATGGTTTAACTGCACATGTTTATTTGGTAGTCCGGTCTTAGCCTCGTCACTACTTCGCCGAGGTTAGGCTAGGCACTTACAGCATATGGGGTTGGTTGTGCTGATACTACACTCTGCACTGTGTGCAGATCCTGGAGCAGCAGGTTTTGGACCTTATCTTGGGTGGCTACCTTTAGTCCATACGGAGACCCAAGGTAGTCTTGCAGATGTCTCCCTCTATCCCTTCATCCTGTTTCATTTACGTATTTCTGAGACAGTGTATTATTTATCTTTCAGACTTTGTTTGTAGTACTCTTAGACCGTCTGTGAAGCTGTGACTCCAGTTCTGGGTAGTCTTGTTTAAACAGTTGTATTGGTTATACTCAGTAGTTTTATTGTTTTTCTTCCGCTTGATATAAATTCCGCTGTCTTTAAGTTATTGCTCATAATTGTTAATGGATTTAAAATGGGAAAAAGGTAAATTATTCAAAAAGTCGGCTTGCCTAGCTCATATTAATAGGCTCCATCATGACTCCCGAGGGTGGAAAATCCGGGTCGTGATACCACAGGAACCAGGTCCCTGTTATGTTCTTCCTTGTAGCTGTTCACTCACTTACTGGAGATCAGACTGAACATTGTTCATTTGAAATGTACACCAAGTGGGTCAGGTTCTTTTTCTGGTTCTTGACAATAAGTTTGTTGGATCATCAAAACATAAGAAGCATAAGGCACAAACATTGAAAACCCATCAAAAAGAAAGCACGATATCTATGCATTTTTCACAAAGTATTCGTGTGTCTATAGGCTTTCAAGTTCTGTTGTTGAAAATAGAGGAGCTTAAACTTGCATTCGCCTAAAAGTTTGAATTTATACAGTACAACAAATTTGGTCTAAGGCCACATTAGTTTTTGACAATGCTTGAAAAGCGTGGCCAACTATATCTATGACATCACTTTATAAGGGTGGTCTTTGAAAAGAACTTTTGAATAAAGCGTTCCTGTTAATACTATAGGCTACACTTTTTAAGTTTTTCTAAATCATAAATTATTGGCAACATTTATTCGTATGTGATGCAACGCTTTCTGAGCGGTGCATGTTAATATTTGTAAAGGCAATTCTATATAAGCGTGCTCTAAAATATTTTCTAAATGTTCCCGCTACAATTTCCCCCTAAAATTTTGCTAAAAACCTATGCCCTAAAATATTTCACCAAACCCTATCTTCCAAATTTTACCCACACTAAAAGAATCTCCTCGTTCTTCTTCCCTAAAATTCCATAAGCAAAGTTGGGTCTTTTCTCTTATCTTTTCGCAGACCGAGTAAAGCAGAGTAGAGTGGGTTAAAATACTTCTGGTGGGTTAATATTGCAGATCTTAACGAATTATTGTTGTCTTAATCTTTTCTTTCATTCCTTTAATTCATGCAGATCGCATACTGCAATATTGGAAATCCTCAATCCTTGGGTCATCAACCTATTACTTTCTTTATGGAGGTAGGAATAAATTGTTTGATTCTAGATTATGTTACTTATCACGTCGAGCAATGTCTAAGGTGGACTCCTTTATTTAGGTCCTTGCATTATGTGACCATTCAGTTATTTTGGACAAAAGTGTAACACAAGGTCTGTTCAGGTATGAAGTTTGTCTATTAACCTCCTTGCACCTTGTAGCACAATGAAACAATTTGTTACAACCCATATCCACACGTGTTAGTTCATGCCATATATTAGTTAACATAAATTCAAGAAAGAATTACCTTTGAGATGATAAGAAGTTAATCCTATTGGTCTTAAGTGATACAAGGGTGTATAAGGGTGATTAACAAGTATTAGAAGTTAAACGAATCAAGGATGTGGTAACTCATATTTTCAGGTAAACCTAGAGGTTCTTAATACACTCAAGGTCATGTATTAAGGTGTTTGAATCATATAATATCCGTATCATAAGTCTTGAAGTCAAACGAGTTATGAAACAAAAGTCGACAAACGTTGTCGCAACTTAGGTTCATAATTTTACTTAAACATTAGGTTAAATGTTTCTAAGATTCTCTACTAATTTACAAGGAATTACGGGGCGATCTACCAACCAAATTAAAGATCTACGAGTCTAGTTTTCAACGCATTAAACCATTTGTCAATACAATCTCGTAGTATAGAGATATTCATATTTTTGCAAGCCTGCGCAGATTAGTAGATGACAATTAGGTGCATCACCTACTTGCCAAAATAAGAGGACAAAATTAAAAGACCTAAGTCGGCCAAGAGAGGACATTTAAGGGATTATGAACTCAGTTATTTCATCCATATTTTAGACCCTCAAAACCAAAGTTAACCCCTGCAACTCCTCCCCAAAAATCCCACACAAACCCTAATCGATCTTCCCTCTCTTTCAAGTTCTATTTGAAGGTAAAACCTAGAGTTTGAAGAACCAAGGGAAGAGCTGAGTTATCCAATAAGTAAGGTAAGTTACTGCCATCTTTCATACATTTTTCTCTGCGGTTAATTCATGGTAATTCGTTCTATACATGTAAGAACTCATGGGACGGTGATCAGAAGCCGTGAGTTCGAGTTATTCACTTGTAGCGGACTGTTTTGTGGACTATTTTGTGTTGTTATTGGGCTGCATGTTTTACTACTATTTTGTGGAGTTTTGGAGGTGGAAGGGTGTGGAGGAACACCATATATATGTAGGGTTGTGGGCTGATAGTGATTCGTAACATTTCCGGGTCGTTTGACACGACTATGGTGGTCGTCGTATGTATGATGTAATAGGGTTGTGCGTGGACTATTTTGGGAGGCTCAATATGTTTGTTATTTATGTTGTTTGGGCTGTTTGGTGATTGTTTGGAATGCTGTGAAGTTATATATATAGGGGAGGTGTTGTCCGTTTCAACGTAAAATAGGTTGTGGTCGATACATAATAGTTATGACGCGTAAATGATAACGATAGTATCGTTTCTCTTATTGTAGACTAAGGAGTTGTGACAATTGCATAGCTTGTGATTGGGGCAGTATATACAAGGTATGTAAGGCTATCCCTTTTCTTCTTTTGCACGACTCCGATTGTACATAATGTAATGAACGAGCTTCAAAAGATACTCTACTCTTAGAAGCTAGCAGTACTTACATTGCTTTCCCTCTTATGGAACGATTGATGTTAATGTTGCTTCTCTTATTCTTATGTTATAAATGTTGTTGGTACTTTCTAATTCTTATAAGGTTCGTAATGAAGAGTTGGTCCTAATAACGTGTGCAGAGAATACCGACCTTACGTCACTCCGAAAGGTTTAGAATGTGATTCCATGAGTCGAGCATGCATTATATATATGTATCTATTTTACTCTACCGAGTCGCGCTATAGTCAGCCGGGTACGGCACCTATTGTGCAACCACTGATCAGTTGGGTTTTACCGAGCTCCACGTGGCCGGGTACGATTCTACCGAGCCTTATGATGGCCGAGTATGTTTTTACCGAGCCTATTATGGTCGGGTACGATATGATGATGATGATGCCCACAGAGGTGTATGTTTTAAAAGTTTATGTATACATTCATATGTATCATGCATTGCATGTCAGTAGCCCTCAGAGGTACTCAGATTTTCAAGGTTGTATATTCTCTATCCCTACTTACATTACTGTTCATATTTATGGTTCCCTGCCTTACATACTCAGTACTTTATTCGTACTAACGTCCTTTTGTTTGTGGACGCTGCATGTCATGCTGCAGGTCCTGATAGACAGGCAGGTGCAGCTCCCCTACCACAGTAGGCTGTCCAGTTCAGCGGTGATTGGCGAGATCCCTTCTCCGGACTTGCCGTGGTCTTGGTATGCATTTCTGTTATAGACATTATGGGTATGTCGGGGACCTGTTCCGTCTATGTTGCAGCACTTATGTTCATTTAGAGGCTCATAGACAAGTGTCGACTCATGTATAGTTTGGTATGCCTTGTCGGTTGGTTTTTGTTGTATAGTCTCATGGTAGCGTGGTAGCTCATACCTTATATGTAGTTTCTTGATTGTCTGGTCATCCCCTGCTATGTATGTTCATGCCGTCATATTTTATTGCTGGTTGTCCATGATCCAGGTCTACCATTTATATTGATCTCATCAGCCCTAAAAGATAATAAAGAAATTTAGATAAAATGTACGTTGGTTCTCGACAAGTATGGTCGGGTGCTAGTCATGGCCCTCCAGTTTGGGTCGTGACAAACTTGGTATCAGAGTAAGTCTGTCCTAGGGATTGTCTATAAGCCATGTCTAGTAGAGTCTTGATTATGGATGTGTAGCACACCACATTTATAATCAGAAGGCTACATGACATCTAGGGTTGTTACCTTCTTCCTGAATCTATATCGTGCGTAGAGTTGAGTTGTAAGTGTTTGTCTCTAATATTCACCTTATTTTCTTTCAGCGATGCCTTCGACTAGGAAGCAAACAATTAGTAGACGGCTTGATACAACTGCGGGAGAGGGTACCAGTCAGGTGCCCCAAGCCAAAGCAGGCCAAAGTGAGGCTCAGAGTGAGATACCGTCTCATACCTCATCTACCCTGTCTCCTCCAGAGTATATTAGGAGGCACCCAGCACCTCCAGTTCCTCCGTCTGGCACTACAGACCAGGAAATACGGAGTGTTGTGCAGTTATTGACTAGCTTGGTAGTTGCTCAGGCTCAGAGGCAGAATACAGGTGCTGCTGAGAAACCTGTTAGTACGAGAGTTCGTGATTTTATTAATTTAGACCCTCCAGTGTTTATTGGATCAGACCCCAAGGAGGACTCGCAGACTTTTATTGACCAGGTTCATCGTACACTTTGAGGTATGCATGTTAGTGATACAGAAGCAGTAGAGTTGGCTTCTTATCGGCTACAGGATTTAGCGGTTCTTTGGTATGATAGTTGGGAGAGATCCAGGGGTTCGAACGCTCCTCCAGCTGTGTGGAAGGAATTTTATGCGGCCTTTCTTCGTCACTACTTGCCAGCTGAGATACGACGAGCTAGAGCAAATAAGTTCTTGAACCTTAGACAAGGTAATATGAGTGTGCGAGAGTACAATATGTAGTTTGATTCTTTAGCAAGGTATGCTCGCCATATGGTGGCCGAGATGAGTGATAGGGTGCATTTGTTCGTGAACGGATTGGGACCACATCTGATAATGAGTGCACGACAGCCTCCTTGGTGGAGGGCATGGATATTTCCCGTGTTCAAGCTTATGCCCAGACCCTAGAGGATCGTAAGCGCCAGCAGAGGGCAGATAGGGAGCAGGATAGGGGCCAGCATAAGAGGGCGAGATTTTCAAGGTATTCTAATGACTTTAGAGGCAGCGTCAGGCCCCAGTCTTCGAGGAGTTCGTCACCACCTGTAGCTAGTTCTCCCCCACAGTTTTAGATGCCTCAATATGATCGATTTACCCATTCTGGTTCAGGTCAGAGTTCGCAGGCATCAGGCTCGCAACATCACAGGGATACTAGTCAGACGAAACCCACAACACCACGTTGTGATCATTGCGGCAAGGCCCACTTTGGAATGTGCCGTCGAGGTTCTGATGCATGTTATTCTTGCGGACAGCCTGGCCATATGATGCGGGATTGTCCTAACAGGGGAGGTGATGATATGGCTCAGCGGACTGGATCTGTGTCTGCTTCTTCCTCATCAATTCGACCTCTAGCACGGGGTTTTCAGCAGTCGACAGGTCGTGGTAGAGGTAGAGGTGCAGTGCCGAGTTTGAGAGGTGGTCAAAATCGAACCTATGCTCTAGTAGGTCGACAGGATCTCGAGTCATCTCCAGATGTTGTTACAGGTATTTTATCTGTGTTTTCTTATGATGTATATGCGCTGATTGATCCGGGATCTACATTATCATATGTTACACCCTTTGTGGCTAATAAGTTTGGCATTGAACCTGAATTGATAAGTAAACCCCTTGCGGTATCTACTTCGATAGGAGATTCTGTGATTGCTAGAAGGGTATAGAGAGGTTACACTGTGATGATTTGTAGTCGTCAAACCTCGGCAAATTTATTTGAGTTAGAAATGGTTGATTTTGATGTGCTAATGGGAATGGACTGGTTGGCCTCATGCTATGCAAATGTTGACTGTCGTACGAAGATGGTTAGGTTTCAATTTCCTAGTGAACCCATCATTGAATGGAAAGGGAATATTTCTACACCAAAAGGTAGGTTTATTTCCTATCTTAAGGCAAGGAAAATGATCTCAAAAGGTTACATTTATCATCTCGTTCGCGTTAGGGATGCGGAGGCGAAACCGCCTACTTTACAATCAATCCCTGTGGTCAACGAATTCCCAGATGTTTTCCCAGATGAACTCCCAGGCCTTCCTCCTGAAAGGGAGATTGAGTTTAGCATTGATGTGTTGCCTGACACTCAACCGATCTCTATTCCTCCATACAGAATGGCCCCGGCAGAGTTGCGAGAGTTGAAGGTGCAGTTGAAGGACTTGCTGGATAAGGGCTTTATTAGGCCTAGCACTTCACCTTGGGGTGCACCAGTCCTATTCGTGCGGAAGAAAGACGGGTCGTTACGGATGTGTATCGACTATCGACAGTTGAATAAGTCTACTATAAAGAACAAGTATCCACTTCCAAGAATTGATGACCTGTTTGACCAACTCCAGGGTGCCAAGTATTTCTCCAAGATTGATTTACGTTCAGGGTATCATCAGGTGAGGGTTAAGGAGAAGGATATTCCAAAGACGGCCTTCCAGACAAGATACAGGCACTTTGAGTTCTTGGTGATGTCATTTCGGGCTAACAAATGCCCCAACAGCTTTTATGGATCTCATGAATACTATATTTAGGCCCTATCTTGATGTGTTCGTGATTGTATTCATTGATGACATTCTAGTATATTCTCGTTCGGATGCGGAACATGCGGGCCACTTGCGGATAGTATTACAGACGCTTCAAGATCGTAATTTATATGCTAAGCTCTCCAAATGTGAATTTTGGCTGAACTCAGTAGCGTTCCTTGGCCATGTGATATATGACGAGGGTATTAGTGTCGACACTCAGAAGATCGATGCAGTAAAGAATTGGCCGAGACCTACAACACCATCAGAAGTCCGCAGCTTCCTAGGGCTAGCAGGATATTATAGGCGGTTTGTGGAAGGGTTTTCCTCTATATCATCACCATTGACTAAGTTAACACAGAAAGCTACCAAGTTCCAGTGGTCTGACACTTGTGAACGTAGTTTTCAGGAGCTGAAGAATCGATTGACATCCGCACCAGTGCTCACTCTTCCTGAAGGAACAGAAGGTTATGTGGTATATTGTGATGCCTCAGGTATAGGTTTGGGGTGCGTATTGATGCAGCGTGGGAAGGTGATTGCTTATGCATCAAGACAATTGAAGAAGCATGAAAAGAATTATCCAACCCATGATTTGGAATTGGCTGCAGTAATATATGCTTTGAAGATATGGCGGCACTACTTATACGGCGTCCATGTTGACATCTACACAGATCACAAGAGTTTACAATACATCTTCAAGCAGAAAGAGTTGAATTTGAGGCAGCGTAGGTGGCTTGAATTATTGAAAGACTACGACGTCGAGATATTGTATCATCCCGGTAAAGCCAATGTTGTGGCAGACGCTCTCAGCCGTAAATCAATGGGAAGCTTAGTACATATTGAGGCAGGTAGATGGGGGTTGATTAAAGAGCTTCATCAGCTAGCCAATATGAGAATCAGATTGTTAGACTCTGATGACGGAGGTGTTACTGTACAGAATACATCAGAATCATCTTTGGTAGCCGAGGTAAAAGCACGACAATATGAAGATCCTATCTTAGTACGATTAAGAGAAAGCATTCAACAGTGTAAAAGTATGGCTTTTGGGATCGGAAAAGATGGGGCACTGAGATACCAGAGCCGATTGTGTGTGCCTAATGTGGCAGGGTTGCGAGAGAAGATTATGAATGAGATTCATCAATCCCGATATTCCATCCATCCCGGCTCGACAAAGATGTATCATGATGTCAAGGAGCAGTATTGGTGGGATAACATGAAGAAGTCTATTGCAGAATTTGTAGCCCAGTGTCCCAATTGTCAACAAGTAAAGATAGAACATCAGAAACCCGGTGGATTGCTTCAGAATATAGAGATTCCGACCTGGAAATGGGAGGTGATTAATATGGACTTCATTATTGGATTACCTCGCTCTTATCATAAGTTTGACTCCATCTGGGTGATAATTGATCGACTTACAAAATGTGCCCATTTTCTGCCAGTTAAGACAACTTACACGGCTGAAGATTATGCGAAGTTGTATATCAAGGAGATTGTTAGGCTTCATGGTGTGCCGGTATCTATTATATCAGACCGAGGAGCTCAATTTACAGCTAACTTTTGGAGGTCTTTTCAGAAGGGTTTAGGCACACAAGTGAATCTCAGCACTGCATTTCATCCGCAGACTGACGGACAGGCTGAACGTACCATTCAGACACTGGAAGATATGCTACGAGCATGTGTTCTAGATTTTAAGGGAAATTGGGATGACCATCTTCCACTCATAGAATTCGCCTACAATAATAGCTACCATTCCAGTATTAAAATGGCCCCATACGAGGCACTATACGGGAGAAGATGTAGATCACCAGTTGGATGGTTCGAAGTCGGTGAAACAGAATTATATGGGCCAGATTTGATTCACCAAGCTATTGAGAAGGTGAAAGTGATACAGGAGCGATTGAGGACGGCACAAAGCAGGCAAAAATCTTATTCTGATGTCCGACGTCGTGATCTAGAGTTTGAGGTTGGTGATTGGGTTTTCCTGAGGATCTCACCAATGAAGGGTATTATGCGTTTTGGGAAGAAAGGTAAGCTGAGTCCAAGGTATATCGGGCCGTATAAAATTCTTCGACGGATTGGACAGGTTGCTTATGAGTTAGAATTGCCATCCGAATTGGAATTTGTCCACCCGGTATTCCATGTATCTATGTTGAGGAAATGTATTGGAGACCCTTCTCGAGTCGTCCCTATCAAAGATGTACAGGTTACAGAGGACCTATCATATGAAGAAGTGCCATTGGCTATATTAGATCGACAAGTCCGCAAGCTGAGAACAAAAGATGTAGCTTCCATCAAAGTATTGTGGAGGAACAAGAATATGGAAGAAATAACATGGGAAGCAGAAGAGGAGATGAAGTCTAAATACCCGTACCTATTCCAGAATGAAGATAACAAGGATGCTGGTGGAACACATGATACATTGGAAGGTGAAATGGCTCTATGAGGTAAGCAATAACTTGAGAATACTCTTCCTTAATACAAAATGGCGATATGCAGATAATGTACATGTCCATAATGCTTTGCATACTCTTGTAAGGCCATACATTGAGTTAACCGCTTGCAAGTTTGTCCTCTATTTATGGGAGAAACTTGACCGGAATCCACGATGATTTAAACTCCCCATGAACCCTTACATTCGAGGACGAATGTTCCTAAGGGGGAAGGGTGTTACAACCCATATCCACATGCGTTAGTTCATGCCATATATTAGTTAACATAAATTCAAGAAGGAATTACCTTTGAGATGATAAGAAGTTAATCATATTGGTCTTAAGTGATACAAGGGTGTATAAGGGTGATTAATAAGTATTAGAAGTTAAACGAATCAAAGATGTGGTAACTCGTATTTTCAGGTAAACCTAGAGGTTCTTAATACACTCAAGGTCATGTATTAAGGTGTTTGAATCATATAATTTCCGTATCATAAGTCTTGAAGTCAAACGAGTTATGAAACAAAAGTCGACAAACGTTATCGCAACTTAGGTTCATAATTTTACTTAAACATTAGGTTAAATGTTTCTAAGTTTTTCTCCTAATTTACAAGGAATTACGGGGTGATCTACCCACCAAATTAAAGATCGACGAGTCTAGTTTCCAACGCATTAAACCATTTGTCAATACGATCTTAGAGTATAGAGATATTTATATTTTTCCAAGCCTGTGCAGATTGGTAGATGACGAGTAGGTGCATCACCTACTTGCCAAAATAAGAGGACAAAATTAAAAGACCTAAGTCGGCCAAGAGAGGACTTTTAAGGGGTTATGAACTCAGTTATTTCATCCATATTTCAGACCCTCAAAACCAAAGTTAACCCCTGCAACTCCTCCCCAAAAATCCCACACAAACCCTAATCGATTTTCCCTCTCTTTCAAGTTCTATTTGAAGGTAAAACCTAGAGTTTGAAGAACCAAGGGAAGGGCTGAGTTATCCAACAAGTAAGGTAAGTTACTGCCATCTTTCATACATTTTTCTCTGCTGTGAATTCATGGTAATTCGTTCTATACATGTAAGAACTCACGGGACGGTGATCGGAAGCCGTGAGTTCGAGTTATTCACTTGTAACGGACTGTTTTGTGGACTGTTTTGTGTTACTATTGGGTTGAGTGTTTTACTACTATTTTGTGGAGTTTTGGAGGTGGAAGGGTGTGGAGGAACACCATATATATGTAGGGTTGTGGGCTGATAGTGATTCGTAACATTTTCGCGTCGTTTGACATGACTACGGTGGTCGTCGTATGTATGATGTAATAAGGTTGTGCGTGGACTATTTTGGGAGGCTCAATATGTTTATTATTTATGTTGTTTGGGATGTTTGGTGATTGTTTGGAATGGTGTGAAGTCATATATATAGGGGAGGTGCTGTCCGTTTCAACGTAAAATAGGTTGTGGTCGATACATAATAGTTATGACGCTTAAATGATAACGATAGTATCGTTTCTCTTATTGTAGACTAAGGAGTTGTGACAATTGCATAGCTTGTGATTGGGGCAGTATATACAAGGTATGTGAGGTTATCTCTTTTCTTCTTTTGCACGACTCCGATTGTACATATTGTAATGAACGAGCTTCCAAAGATACTCTACTCTTATAAGCTAGCAGTACTTACATTGCTTTCCCTCTTATGGAACGATTGATGTTAATATTGCTTCTCTTATTCTTATGTTATCAATGTTGTTGGTACTTCCTGATTCTTATAAGGTTCGTAATGAAGAGTTGGTCCTAATAACGTGTACAGAGAATACCGACCTTACGTCACTCCGAAAGGTTTAGAATGTGATTCCATGAGTCGAGCATGCATTATATATATGTATCTATTTTACTCTACCGAGTCGCGATATAGTCGGCCGGGTATATAGTCGGCCGGGTACGACACCTATTGTGCAACCACTGATCAGTTGGGTTTTACCGAGCTCCACGTGGTCAGGTACGATTCTACCGAGCCTTATGATGGCCGGGTATGTTTTTACCGAGCCTATTATGGTCGGGTACGATATGATGATGATGATGCCCACAGAGGCGTATGTTTTAAAAGTTTATGTATATATACATATGTATCATGCATTGCATGTCAGTAGCCCTCAGAGGTACTCAGATTTTCAAGGTTGTATATTCTCTATCCCTGCTTACATTACTATTCGTATTTATGGTTCCCTGCCTTACATACTCAGTACTTTATTCGTACTGACGTCCTTTTATGGTGGACGCTGCATGTCATGCTGCAGGTCCTGATAGACAGGCAGGTGCAGCTCCCCCACCATAGAAGGTTGTCCAGTTCAGCAGTGATTAGCGAGATTCCTTCTACGGACTTGCCATGGTCTTGGTATGCATTTCTGTTATAGACATTATGGGTATGTTGGGGCCCTGTTCCGGCTATGTTGAAACACTTATGTTCATTTAGAGGCTTATAGACAAGTGTCGACTCATGTATAGTTTGGTATGCCTTGTCGGCTGGTTTTTGTTGTGTAGTCTTTAATGGTAGCGTGGTAGCTCTTACCTTATATGTAGTTTCTTGATTGTCTGGTCATCCCCTGCTATGTATGTTCATGCCGTCATATTTTATTGCTGGTTGTCCATGATCTAGGTCTACCATTTATATTGATCTCATCAGCCCTAAAAGATAATAAAGAAAGTTAGATAAAATATACGTTGGTGCTCGGCAAGTATGGTCGGGTGCTAGTCATGACCCTCCAGCTTGGGTCGTGACACAATTCATTTGCCTTAGTTTCTAGAGATGTCTGAAGAAGTGGAATTAACATGTCTAATTTTCATAAACCAAATGTTTTCCCCTGTATTTTTCAAACATGGAACAGTCCTGCTACTGATGTAAGCTTTTGTCCTTGCTGTTGTATAGTAAATAATTTACATCTGAATATTAATGATATTATTCGTTTTAGTGTTTTGAAGTCAACGTCCAACTTATAAAACCAAGTGATGTGATTGTTATTGTAATTGATGCAAGTTAGCAAAAGTGAACTATGAGAGTGGTGACTTGGTGCTATTTCATGTCATCTTGACATATCAAGTAATGTTTTTGAGGCCTGAAAAAAGTGAAATGTATTACTTTAAGCTAAAAGATCAATAAAATGTGGATTGTTGTGATCATTGAGAAGCTCCGAGGTAATATATTTGATCGTGAACACTTTGAGATAATTGATGAGTCTATTTTATTTGCACCTACTGCTTGTGGGTATTGTTTCAGTTTTAGCTTCAAACTGTATACATATTATCCGGTATTTTTAAAAAAATTGCAAGTGGCTATAATCAAACTCTTACTTTTTCCTTATTCTGTGAAATCAGTGCAATGTAGTGTTCTTATTGAATTATAGTCACTCACTTTTTGTTATTCAAAAGCTTGTATGTTTTAGTTGATAGGTTCTTTCTTTGAGCTTTTCCTTTTCCTAAATACCATGGTATTGATTATGACTTTACACCCAACTAGAAGCAAAAACCTTTTGTCTGGACATTTGTTGGAACATCGGTCACCAATGTAAAGGAGTATGGTGAATTTGAATCAACTTCAGCCATGTTCTACAGGATTTTGTGGTCTAAATAGCATTTGTCCTGCTACCTATGATAAGGAAAAGGTGATTTCTGAACTACGTCTAATAGAACCAGTCAGAAACTACAAGAAATTGTTATTTGATGTCTTTCATTCTCTCTTTACTTTGTAGTGCGGATTTAATAGAACGAGCTTTCCAGATCCTTGACCAAATTCCTGGCAGAGTGACATGTGCATACAACCACAGTCAGGTGAAAATATCTTCTATTGTAATGTCCTAGATTTGCAGCCAGTATACTCCTAAAACTTATTTTTGTGTTTGCTAAACTTTAGGGCGTCAAAGGATTACGTGATACAATTGCTTCTGGTGTCGATAATGTTGGTTCTTCATCCTCTATTCAGGTTCATATGATGATGCAGTCGTTCATAAAATGATAGAACTCTCTGTCCTATCCCCCAATATCCACTTTATTCCACTTCAATTTCCCTCCATAGTGGCACTCTCATATGTGCATGTGCTTCAATTTAAAGTTGATCAGTGCTAGTTGTATAGTTGGCCTTAATAGGCTAGATTAACCTACTTTTGGAAGAGATTATTATAAAAGTTTATTAATGAGAGCTGACCTGATTGGCTTATTATTCAGTTGAAGGTGACACGTGACCCTCTTATGTATGCTTTTATCTGGTATTTTAGGTTCCCTATTATCTTGATGAAGAAATATGATGGGGACTGGGGATCTCAGAGCTTGAGAATCAGTTGAAAACTGCAAAATCCAAGGGTATTAAAGTTAGGGCTTTGTTTGTGATTAATCCAGGCAACCTAACGGGGCAGGTAATGGTTTATTAGATTTTGGAATCTCATCATTGATTTTCATCATTTAGGAAGAACCTACTGTGGTGGAAAATTCTAGCCTTCCCTTTCCCAATAAAATTTCAGAATGTTTATATATAGCATGAATAGCTTCTATGTATACCTTAGGTTCTTGTTGAGGCCAACCAACGAGCTATTGTGGAATTCTGCAAGAAAGAAGGCCTCGTTCTTTTGGCGGACGAAGTGAGTTTATTTCCCTTTAGATGCTTCTTTGCTTGATTATGGAATTTTTTTTACTTCCATGGGAATTTACCAGCGATTCTGCACTTGTTTGAGGGGGGTCACAATTTTTTCATTCCTGAGTATTGTGCAATTAATTCTCAAATTGTAAGCCTCTCATATTTTGTGGAACTCATGCAGGTTTATCAGGAAAATGTTTATGTGCCCGAGAAGCAGTTCCACTCGTTTAAGAAAATTGCTCGGTCTATGAGATTTTGAAAAAAGATATCTCTTTAGTTTCTTTTCTGTATCAAAAGGTAGATCGTACTACCTCCATCCATCCCTCTCTTGTTGGTGGTCTTTCTTTCGTTTGTCTGCATCTTACGAAGTTGTGGGGGAAAAGGGGGGAAAAGGGTTCTCATCTCATAATATATATTGGAAGCTGAAATGGAGATAAACAATTTCACATTATTTGAAGGCTATAACAAACAATGCATCTTTGTTTGTCTCAGTTGCAGGTATTGGAAGACAGAGCTACTAAAGGGAATAAAGAAAATGCAAATGGGGAACTTAAGGCTTACAAACCTTCAGAAATTTCTATGGGTTTGAACAAGAAAACCTCACACGCTGATTAAATTAATGGTGTGGTCAAGCTTACAAAAATGGACCAGTTACAAAATCAGGAGATGATGTGAAAGATGTTAAACGAGGCATGTATTAGAAAAGAAACTTGTAGCTAAGGGTATATCAAATGAGGTTTCTAATAAATGCTGATTTAAATTGATTAATATGTGTAAAGTGTTATCATGATACATAATTTTATTTTTAGTTTATTGTTAGGCTGCACCTTTGAACAATTGGTGCTGCTAGTTAATGTAGTACATGATATATAAGCGTACGCATTTGAACTTTTTCGTTATTTGTTATTTGATGTAGTTCTTGAGAGCTTCATACGTAGCAATGATCTCAAAATATCTGGTAATATATGTTAGGTAATAAATGTGATTACTTGGTATATTTAAAAAAATATAATTTTATTATAAAAAAATAGCACTTTACATGAATTCTAGCAGAAGCTACGCTTGAACAATGTGTCCTATAAGGTTCCAAAAGTCACACTTTGAAAGTGTTGCTGCAGGACTTAAAAAGCGTTAATATAAGGGTATGCACAAGCGTGATCTTTGTACCTTATAGGCCACACTTTGAAGTGTGGCTTCTAAAGTAACACTTCAAAAGCGTGACCTTATGGTAAGGGTTATGCCAACTTAGGCCACCCGTTAAAAGCGTTATCTAAAGTTAAAAAGTGTGGCTTTTTCTCAAATGCCACACTTTATGCTAGTTTAGGCCACATTATTCAAGGGTGGCGGAAGGCCTAAAATGTTGTAGATATTCCATCCAAGTTCATTGTCTTAACTTTGATTTTTCTCTTTAATTTGCTATTGTTATATATACTGTTCAAAAGTAAATGATTCTATCTGTGATATTAGGCCATACGATTATCTAGCTACATTATCTACAGGTTCTAGTAGCAACACCTTACACCATTATCTTGACTAGTCTGCAAGTCCAGCCAAACCATTACATTATCACAAACCAATATTTCCAACGTAATTAGTAACTTAACAACGACGACACCGGTCCCATTTTTACCCTATAATCACCCTGCTAATTAGTCTCTCATAAACACCAAGCCATATAGAATTCTAGTTACCGGCACTTCAACCCATAACTTTTGATGCGAAATATAAATTTATGTGTAAGAATTTATTGAAATTGCAGGAACTAGTAAATATGAACCCATAACTTAAAAAGTTATGAGTTCGGAAGTTTACGTGTTTGGAAGTTTACGGGTTTAGAAATTATTGAATTTACGGGTTCGAAAGTTTAACGGTTCAGGAGTTTATGAAATTTGTGGGTTCGGAAGATTGGTTGTTCGAAAATTTATGGGTTTATGTTTATTGTATCTAAATTATTTATAAATACTCTTGACAAGTTATTTTTCTTAATTTACCAAACACCGAAAAATAAGTAAGATTAGTGCTTGTTTTCAAATAAAACATTTTCTTGGAAAACATTTTCCGTTATACAAAACATGTAGTCAAATATCTAAACCATATGATCGATGCTAAGTTTGTAGGGAGCTGAGATAGAGGGTCTAGCGAACCAAGATAGAGTGGTAGATTGATGTCACGATCCGGATTTCCCACCCCCGGGAGTCGTGATGGCGCCTACTAATGAGAGCTAGGCAAGCCAATCCTTAACTGCTTACATCGTTAACAATTACTTCTTTTAACAATTTTCGGTGGTAGCATGAAAGCAACGAAATTAAATAAATATGCGGAAGACTTAAATTTAAAGAAAGCTGAACAATAATGCGAGAATCAACATATGCCTCTACCCAAGAACTGGTGTCACATTACTCACGAACTTCTAAGAGTGCTAAATACAACCGTTTGAAAGAAAATATAAACTGTTTGTCTCGAATATATGAGATAACAGACGGAAATAAAAGATAGAGGAGACGCCGGGCCTGCGAACGCCTGCAAGGCTACCTCAGTGTCTCACTGGACTAAAGGCTGGCTCCCGCGCTACTGCTACTGTCCAAAACCTGGATCTATGCAAAAGAGCACAGAGCATAGTATTAGCACAACCGACCCCATGTGCTGGTAAGTGTCTGGCCTAACCCCGACGAGGTAGTGACGAGGCTAAGACCAGACTCCAAATAAACCTGTACAGTTATATAATATATGGCGGAAAAATAAACAAGTAATAAGCAGTTAAAGCTAGGGAAGGGGAACATGCTTCGGGGATAGCAGTTAAAAGAAATGACAAGGAATAATAAGGAAGCTAGCACTATAACTTCTATCACAAATGAAGAAAATAAAGGCAACTTTCACTTTCAGTTTCCTCTTGTTGCAGGCGTGCAATCCGATCCCATTTCTCATATCTCGTGGTAGGCGTACCACCCGCTCCCATTTCATTCTATCTCGTGGTAGGCGTACCACCCGCTCCCATTTCATTATATCTCGTGGTAGGAATACCACCCGCTCCCATTTCATAATATCTTGTGGTAGGCGTACCACCCGCTCCCATTTCATAATATCTTGTGGTAGGCGTACCACTCGCTCCAATTTCATCAATCTTGTGGTAGGCGTACCACCCGCTCCCATTTCTTAATATCTTGTGGTAGGCGTCCACCCGCTCCCATTTCATAATATCTTGTGGTAGGCGTACCACCCGCTCCCATTTCATCAATCTTGTGGTAGGCGTACCACCCGCTCCCATTTCATAATATCTTGTGGTAGGCGTACCACCCGCTCCCATTTCATCAATCTTGTGGTAGGCGTACAACTCGCTCCCATTTAATAATATCTTGTGGTAGGCGTACCACCCGTTCCCATTTCATCAAGCTTGTGGTAGACGTACCACCCGCTTCCATTTCATAATATCTTGTGGCAGGCGTACCACCCGCTCCCATTTCAGTTCATCACACAATCACAAGAAATCTCGGCAAGGGAACATAAGTAATATAATAACCGCCCGGCAAGGGAACAAGGATATCGAAATAGTCATCTCGGCAAAGGGAGAATCAGCTATAACCAATCTCACTTTGCTAGTACTCAGTTCAATTAATGGAAATACTTAATCATAGAGGATCATTAATTAAAGTATACAAGGTGTCATTCAAAAACACAACAACTTTCAAGTTAAGACCCACAGTCATGCTTGACACCAACGTATAGATACTCGTCACCATGCCTATACGTCGTACTCAACAAGAAGCAAGTAGCAAATATGACTCAACTTCTAATCCCTCAAGCTAGGGTTAAACCAAACACTTACCTCGATGCCTTGAACACCACTCATGTCTCAATTATAGCTTTACCTCTTGATTCCACCACTAATCCGCTCGAATCTAGTCATAAGTTACTTAATCACATTAATAAATGCTAAATGAATCAACCCCAATGCATGCAAATGAGTTTTCCAAAGTTTTACCCAAAAGTCAAAATTCACTCCCGGGCCCACGTGGTCGCAACTCGAGGTTCGGACCAAAACCCGATTACCTATTCCCTCACAAATTCAAATATATGGTTTGTTTTGAAATCGGACCTCAAATTGAGGTCCAAATCCCTAATTTTAGAAAAACCTAAGTTCTACCCACATCACCCAGTTTCCCCATGAAAATCTTTGATTTGAAGTTGAAATCATGTTAAAAGATGTTAAGAAGTAAAGAAAATAAGTTAGAAATCACTTACCAATCGTTTCGGAGAAGAAACGTTGTTTAAAAAATCGCATCTTATGTTTTGGGGTTTTGAAAGTGTAAAATAACTAAAATTCACGTGTATTTATACCCCTCTAAAGTTCCCACCGCGGACCACGCAAGAAGGACCGCGGCCGCGCAGGTTCCCTGAAGACCTGCGGATCATTGCCCCGTGCGGACCGCACCAAGTCGACCGCGGCGGCACAACACCCACCGCGAACCGCTCAAGGCGACCGCGGCCACGCTAGCCCCTCCGCAACCGCACGTGATTGCTCGCGGACCGCACAAGAGGGTTCAGAGACCTGTCAAAATGCCTGAACCTGCAACATCTGTTCTTCTAAAGCCTAAAACATCCCGGAACCTATTAGAAACTCACACGAGCCCTCAAAATTCTAAACCAAGCATGCACACTACCTCAAAAACACCCTACGAACATATTCATGTGATCACATCACCAATATAACATCATGAACATCGAATTGAGCCTCAAGATCCATGAAATTTCTCAGATTTCCTTTTAAACATCAAATTTCCCAATTTGGGTCAGGATCACGTTAAACGACGTCCGTTTTTTACCAAACTTTACAGGAGTGATTCAAAACATATATAAGACTCGTACCGGGTGCCGGAACCAAAATACGGTCCCGATACCATTGCTTTCTAATCAGATTTCATTTCCATTTTCTTTAAACATTTTCAGAGAACAATTTCACTTAAAAATTCATAACTCGGGTTGGGGACCTCGGAAATCGATTCCGGGCATACGCCCGAGTCCCATATTTTCCTACGGACCCTCCGAAATCGTCAAATCACGGGCCCGGGTCCGTTTATCTAAAATGTTGACCGAAGTCAAATTTATTCATTTCGAGGTCAAAACTTAGCAATTTTCACAAGATTTCACATTTAAGCTTTCCGGCTACGCGCCCGGATTGCGCACACAAATCGAGGCGACTCTAAATGAGGTTTTCATGGTCTCGAAAACACTCATTTCAATTAGAAACAGGTGATGACCCATAAACAATTGAGCTGGAAATTTTAAGCCACAACATTTCTCTTGGAAAAGTTAAAAACATTATTTACTTATGTACAATTCCAAAATTGCCGACAACCTTAGCTTCCACATTGACGAAGACTTAGGGGTCCATTGCAACTTCTTGCATTTACTCCAAAACCTAAAGTTTTCAGCATCCTTCCCAAATTCGTCTCTATAAATAGCTAGCATTCTAAGTCTGTCTTTGCAGTACAACACTAAACCTAATTAGAAAACCTTAGTACCTATTTTCCTTCAAAATGAAAATGGGCATTTTCAAATCCATGTTAATTTTCCCTTTTTTTCTCATTGCTAATTTCCTCCTCTTCACTCACTCTGATGCAACCACATTTGATGTTCGAAACAATTGTCCTTACACAGTTTGGGCTGCCTCTGTGCCAGTGGGTGGTGGTCGCCAGCTCGACTCTGGTCAAACCTGGACAATCGACGTGCCAGCTGGCACGCAAGGAGCCCGTATTTGGGCCCGAACTGGTTGCAATTTCGATGGTTCGGGCCACGGTAAGTGTGAGACTGGAGATTGCAATGGTCTTCTCCAGTGTCAAGCTTATGTGATACCCCCAAACACTTTAGCTGAATATGGCTTAAAACAATTTAATGATCTTGATTTTTTCGACATCTCTCTCGTCGATGGATTCAACGTACCGATGGACTTTAGCCCCACCTTCAATGGGGTCACCCGTGGTATTAGGTGCACTGTTGATATTAATGGACAATGTCCGAACCAATTACGAGCTCCTGGTGGGTATAATAATCCTTGTACCATTTTCAAGACTGATAATTATTGTTGTAATTATGGAAATTGTGGCCCAACTGAATTTTCGAAGTTTTTTAAGGATAGGTGTCCTGATGCCTATAGTTACCCTAAGGATGATCAAACTAGCACTTTTGCTTGTCCTACAGGAACCAACTATAGAGTGGTTTTCTGCCCATAAATGCCACAAAGCATATACTCCTATATATTTTGCTTTAAGTGGCCAGTATGAAAATTTTCGTACTAAGTGTACTAAATAAGAAGCGATCTTGTTAAACTTGTTTAACCAAAAATCTGAGTCTTTGGTCAAAGCTAAAAAGAAATTCGGGTTACTGATAATCAGGAGACGAAAACAAAATATTTCTGAGAATGATGGTAAAGCAGTAAATAGTTTTGTATTTCAGTAAGATCCCAATAATATTTCGTATCCTTACAGATGGTGAGTTCTTCTCCTTTTATAGCTAATCCTAGGAGAAGAGGTAATGCCTTTGTCTTAATGAGGCAATTATGAGCAATAAATGACATTAAAAGAAACGTTACACAATCATTTCTTTTTAAAACAAATATTCTAACGTATTTGATATTTAATGCTATATTTAAACTCTTTTACATCATCAGATTCGTATCTTCAACTTCTTCCGATCTTCGGTCTTTAGATGACTTGGATAGGTACGAGACTCGTACCTATTTTAATAACGGTCCGCACCAATGTTACTTTCTTTTTCCCTTATCTGTTGTCACCCGTGCCTCTTGGCTATTTATTGTGTTTTGACCGTTTGACCAGTCCACGTGTCATGCCACGACACCTACAATGTAAATTCAGTTTTTTTCCAATACAGATAGTCCCCACACTTTCCATTTATTTATCAAGTAAATAATTGGGAAGTGGATTTTCATAAAAAGTGAATTTTTGCCGTAATTAATATTATGACAAATACTGACGCTTCAATTGTCCCTTCCATTTAATGCTTTACATACGTGTCACCTTCTGATTGATTCTACAATTCTACCCCCTTTTTCGAGACTTCTTCATTCACACTATTCACGAAATGATAGTTGCCTTTATTATAGGCTTTCCTTCATTGCACTTCTAAGTTTGATGGTTGTCATTATAAGCATTTTTAACCCTCTTTCGTTTACCTTCTTCTTCATAGATCTTCAACAAGCAATTTCTTATTTACTTGTATTTTCTCTCCTTTTTAGTACATCCTTCTTCAACAATGTCATCTCCAAACCCTAACCCTAGAAAAGTTCCAATTCTTGATCACTTCCCCAATGCCCCTACAAGACATAGGATAGGCAGAGGAGGTAGGCTTCGGAGCTTAGGCCTAGGGTCCGCTCGTGATGATTTATCTGGTCCTGCTTTTTCTTCTCCTAATATCGGGAGTTCTATTCCGAAGACCCCTTCTTCTAAAGGTAAAGAAATCCTTGATTCTTCTCAAGAACCTTTAGTCGATGAAATTGTTCCTAGTGATTTGTCTTTTGGGAGTGATAGAACGTCTCTTCAAAGGCAAATTGCAAATTTAGAAAAAGCTGACACTTATCCTTCATTAGTAACCGAGCTTACAATCCCTACCATCAGAAGGGATTGTAACTGGAGCAATAGCCTACGAATGTCAATTTCTTCCCCAAATCAAAGAATTTCTTCCTTTAGAAATGGTTATTCTTTCGTTTATACTTACCCATTTACTTTGGGTTTTAATCCTCCGGTTGACCAAGTCATTATTAACTTTTGTCGTTTCTTTAAAATCTGTTTGGCCCAAGTCGGTCCCCTAGTGTGGAGAGCAGTGGCTTGTCTGAGATACTTATCTGCCAAAGCCAATGTCGACTTCACCCTTTCTCACCTTATTCATTTATACCATCCCAATTTAATGCGCCATGGGGTTTTTACCTTAACTGCAAGAAGCAAAAAGGTTTTGGTAAACCCTGAAGATGACAGGGATCGTAGATGGTACACCCGTTACGTTGCTGTACATACGGTGGACTTTCTTGGTGAAACAAATATTCCCTTCCCTGAGAAGTGGAATTTTACACGTAAGTTTCCTTTTATTTACCGCACCTATTTTTGAGAATTCTGATTCTTTTTCTCACTTCGTCTCTTTTTGGTTTTTTGTAGCAACCATGCGAGATGTGGAACTTATTCCTGACTTCCGTGGTTGGGTAGATTCAATTTTGAAGATTGCTCCTAAGGATCAAAGAACTTGGAAATCAATTTCTTCTTTACATGGCTGGAAGGTGAAAACACATGGTATGTCCCTTTTTACACATTTTTTTTACATGCCAAGCACCTTTTTTCAATGTTGATTATGTATCCTTCTTTTGATCAGGATTTGGTGTTAGAGGAATGACAGCTGAAGTAGCTATGGCCATTCGCATGTCTGCTAATGCTTCACTTGATTTGAACATAGCTCGAGCTTCGCTTCCCAAAAGGAAAGCTATAGGAGAAAGTTCTGAGAATGAGGAAGAGGAAGATACCTCTTTAATTGCCAAGCCAAGAGTTAGGAGACGAGTCATTAATAGTGATGAAATTGAGGATACCCCTGATCAAACTTTGTCCACCGAGCCTGTTTTGATTCATTCTGACGAGGACACCGTGCCAAAAGATACTAATGAATTAACTCAGCGTCTTTTTGATAGTGGTTTTGAGAGTGGCGAGCTCGGCCCTGTTTTTGATGAAGCTCCTATCTCCTCATTCGTTCCTATTTCCTCCATTCCTTTGCCAGTTTCAACTGCACCTGCTTCCGTTCCTGTGTCAGTTTCTTCATCTTCTCCTTCCATCCCTTCTTTGACTATTACGGCTCCTGCTGCTGTGTTTTCCTTTTCTACTACTCCTCCTTCCATGGCTCTTCCTCCCTTCGTTCAGCATACAGAGGCGGGTTCTAGCAGTAGAACCATGGCTATGAGAAGTGTTACTCTTGAAGTTCCTGCCAACCATAGCCTTTTGAGAAAGACTGGTAAAGCTGATGTTTGGCTCGAGCCTCTAATCGGTGATATTGAGAAGAAGAAGATGGAGAGCCACAACTGCCTGACTCTGATGAATGACATAGTTCATTCTACTTTGAAGGTATTTTTCCTTTACCAACAAGTTTTTTATTTTCGATCTACAAATCCTCATTTCTATGAGTTGTCTCTGTAGGCTAACCTTATTGGTACCGAATTGATGGGAAGAATTTCCCTTCTGGAAAGAAAAACCCGTGAGTCTGAAAAATCCATCCATGAGGCCGAGGAAATAGCCAGGGGAGCCCAGCTTGAAGCAGCTAATTGGAAAGAACAGTTTGAGAATGCTCAGGGGACCATAGAGGAGTTGCAAGAAAGTAGAAATCTCCTGGAGCAGCAAAAGCGTGGTTTGACTTCTGAACTAGCGACTGCCAAGGCTTCTTCAAGCCAATTTAAAAGAGATAAAGAGCTTTTGGAGTGCTCAATGTCAGAACAATTATCAAAGGCTAGTGAAGAAGTCAGGGAGCTTAAGGCACTTTTAGCCAAGAAAGAAGAATATGCAGGAGAATTAGTGCAAAGCTTGACTCAAGCTCAAGCTGACTTACATACCTCCTCTGACGAGATTCGAGCTTTGAAGAGCTCTCATGCCTCCCTTGAAGCTTCCCTTGATTCCCATTTAGATGAACATCAAATATTGAAGAATGATCTTGCTATGTGGGAAAGGGAGTATGGACTTCTGGAGGAGAACTTCAATATAGAGGTGAGTTGGGCTTTCCTGAAATCTCGCCGTGATGCTCTTATGGAAGCTGCTTAGGAAAGCTTTGATTTGCAATATGAATTAGCCATAGTCTTAGACACTATCGAGAAAAGTCAACAACCTGTTGATACTCCTTCTCCTGCACTTGAAGCTCCTGGAACGGAAGAGCTTTTAAATGAAGAAGTGGCTACTGCAACAATTGCGGTTGCAACTACGGCTCCCGAGGGTGAAACTTCTATGACACATTCTATGGAAGCTGAAGCTCCTGTGATTCTTGCTCCCCTTGGTGATTTCAATATTCCAAACCCAATTAAAATTGCTCTTGAAAATAAAATTGCAACTTCTGATGTTCCAACCCCTTCAGTGACTAGCTGAAAATGAAATTGCTGTTTTTGTTTTTATTAATTGGTGGTGTTATCCCTTGGCAACTTTATGGGATCTTTTGACGAAGTCCCCAGTTATCATAATGGGGATTTGTAAAAAATAAATATTTTGCTGACTATGTTTGTACTTAGTCTTTTATATTAAGAAGTTTTTATTGGTACTTCCGTATATTTTATTCTTGCCCATTTATCTAGGACTTATAGAATAGCTTAGAATTTTTATTCTTTTAAAATGCTTTATAATTCTTCTCATGGATTATCAACATGAGGCTTATAAAAGAGGCCCTTTTATTTTATCGACACTTAATGAAGAAGACGTCTCAACTTCATAATAGTGTTTATAATACGATGAAAGAAATAGGAATACACACGTTTTGTATGAAACAACTTTGGCAAGTTTCTATTCATGAATTTTAACAAGTGTTTGACTATTACATGTATTACAATACATCTACAACTTTCTCGTAACTGTATTTTTTATAACAGATTTGTACATAACATAGAATAAACAAGGTTTTTCTTCATAACCTATTTCAGTACATAGTCATGACCCTATCTTTATATATTAAGAATGATTTGAGAGGTGACTTTGTTTATGAGTTTTGAAAGATGACTCTGTTGTTCTCATGAATGCTGAAGACTTCGTAACTTTTTCTCAACACTTGTCTCTTTGTGGCCGACTTTTGTTCGATATTCGTATCTGCACTTCTACACGTATCTGTGTACAATATGTAGTCCCCCAAGTGTTTGAGCGGTGAAGTATGAAGCCTCGAGCACTTGTTTATTTCTTTTACTTTGGCCCTTTTCCTGAAACAGAAAGATATACGGGACTCGGAGGTGCGATTATAGATGAAGACTGCCTAACTCGTGTGTATTTCCATCAGATTAATTGTAACCCTGGCTGGGAATTTAAGAATACTCCATTTTGACTTGCAGGTTGTGACTCATCATTTGACACGAGTTAGGGTGTTTTGCCTAGCATCTAAAATCGTTAGTAAAACATTAATAATCCAAGAGAGAAATTTTAACATGGTGATACCTGACCGTAGGTACTTTCTCAAAAGTAATATCTTTTTAAGTGGACGACATTCCAATGTGAGGGTAAAACTTTGCCATCCATTGTCTCCAACTGGTATGCTCCTTTTCCCGCAATGTCACGGACTTTGTACGGTCCTTCCCATGTTGGACTTAGCTTTCCTGAGTTAGCAGCCTTTGCAGATTGGAACACCTTTTTAAGCACGAAGTCCCCAATTTTGAAAAATCTGAGGCGTGCTTTCCTATTGTAATATCGTTCAATTACTTGCTTTTGTGCTGCCATCCTTATCAATGCAGCTTCTCTTCTTCCTTCAAGTAAATCAAGGTTGACCCGCATCTCTTCATCATTAGATTCCTCCGTTGCCTGATCGTACCGTGTGCTTGGCTCACCTATTTCAACTGGAATTAAGGCTTCCGCACCATAAACCATTGAAAATGGTGTTTCTCCAGTGCCTGTTTTGGTCGTTGTACGATAAGCCCATAATACTCTAGGTAACACCTTAGGCCAATTACCTTTTGAATCCTGTAACCTCTTATTCAAGTTGTTGATAATGACTTTGTTAGTAGATTTCGCTTGTCCATTACCTACTAGATGGTATGGCGTAGACGTTATCTTTTTGATCTGCCAACTTCGAAGAAATTCTGTGATTTGAGCTCCAATAAATTGTGGCCCATTGTCACATACGATCTCCTTTGGTGCTCCAAAGCGGCATATTATATTTTGCCATATGAAGTCTTTAACTTCCTTCTCTCGTACCTGTTTAAATGCCCTTGCTTCTACCCATTTAGTGAAATAATCTATAAGTATAAGTAGAAACTTTACCTGACCTTTTGCTTGTGGAAGTGGACCTACGATATCCATTTCCCATTTCATAAAGGGCCACGGGGCTATAACAGGATGTAGTAACTCAGCTGGTTTGTGCATATTGTTGCCGTATCTTTGACATTTATCACATTTGGACACGAAACTGGTTGCTTCTTCTTCCATCTTAGGCCAAAAATATCCTGTGCGAATTAATGTTCTTACCAGTGACCGTCCCCCTGCGTGATTCCCACAATGTCCTTCGTGCACTTCTCTCATCACATATTCTGTTTGAGAGGGTCCGAGGCACCTTTCTAGTGGTCCACCGAACATCTTTCGGTAAAGATTTCCTTGATATAAACAATATCGAGCAGCTTTTTTGCGAAGCGCGTGAGCCTTTCCTTTGTCATTAGGCACGGTACCGTGCTGTAAAAAGGCAACAATTTAATTTCTCCTATCCCATGTTAAATGATTAAAATTTACCTCGTTTTTATCAGATTCGAGAACGGAATGAAATAAATGTATGACTGAAGCATTTGTATCATTTGCTACGTCTGCTACAGATGTGAGATTTGCTAAAACATCTGCCTCTACATTCTCATCTCTTGGGATCTGCACTACTTTCCAAGTTTGGAATTGCTTTATTAACTCACGTACCTTTGCGAGGTATTCTTGCATTCGCGTCTCTCTGGCTGTATAAGTCCCCAGCATTTGATTGACCACGAGTTGAGAATCACTCTTGATTATAATCTGTGTTATGGCCGAGTTCTCGTGCCAATTCTAAACCTGCAATTACAGCCTCATACTCTGCTTCATTGTTAGTTATAGAATGACATTTTATAGCCTGTCTAATAGTCTCACCCGTAGGTGGTACGAGGACTATCCCTAGGCCTGCCCCTTTTACATTAGATGAACCATCAGTGAATAAAACCCAAGTCCCCGGGTTTGCACCATTAAAAACTAGTAATTCTTTTTCTGCTTCTAAATGCATCCCCTGGCTAAAATCAGCCACGAAATCAGCTAGTACTTGAGATTTTATAGCGGTCCTGGGTTGATAAACAACTTCATATTCACTTAGTTCTATAGCCCATTTTGCTAATCTTCCTGAAAGTTCGTGTTTATGCAAAATATTTCGAAGCGGAAAAGCAGTAACTACATTAATGGGATGACATTGAAAATAAGGTCTTAATTTTCTAGATGCCATGATCAAAGCTAATGCTAATTTTTCTACCTGTGGGTATCGTGTCTCAGCATCCAATAAGGACTTACTTACATAATAAATAGGAGATTGTTTACCTTGGTCCTCGCGGACTAAAACAGCACTCACCGTGACTTCAGATACGGCCAGATAGATGAGAAGTTTCTCCCCCACCTTTGGTTTTGCCAACAACGGTGGTTTTGACAAATAAGCTTTCAAATTTCTAAGGGCTTGTTGACAATCTTCATTCCATTCAAAATGATCTTGCTTTTTAAGTGCAGAGAAAAACTTAAAACACCTTTCTGAGGATTTGGAAATAAATCTCCCCAAAGCTGCAATTCTTCCCGTTAATCTTTGTACTTCCTTTTTATTAGTAAGGATATCAGGGATTTCTTCTATTGCTTTGATCTGAGAAGGATTCACTTCAATACCACGGTTAGAAACAAGAAAACCCAAAAACTTACCTGATGCAACTCCAAATGCACATTTTTCTGGGTTGAGTTTCATATTAAATTTTCGCAAAATTTCAAATGTAACAAATAGATGAGAAATATGATCATGAGATCGCTGGGTTTTGACGAGCATATCGTCTATATATACCTCCATTGTTTTCCCTAAATGTTCTTGGAACATTTTGGTGACCAACCTTTGATAGGTTGCCCCAGCATTTTTGAGACCAAAGGGCATTACTTTATAACAGTAAGTCCCCCTGTCTGTGATGAAAGAAGTTTTTTCTTCATCACCAGAATCCATTTTAATTTGATTATATCCCGAGTATGCATCTAAAAAACTTAAAAGTTCATGACCTGCGGTTGCATCAATTAGTTGGTCTATATGCGGTAAAGGAAATGAATCTTTTGGACAGGCTTTGTTTAGATCAGTATAATCCACACAAACACGCCACTTACCATTTTTCTTGGGTACGACCACTGTGTTAGCTAGCCAATTAGGATACTTTACCTCACGGATCGATCCGATTTTTAATAATTTCTGGACCTCATCCTGAATCACCTGGTTCTTGAAAGCACCTTGCTTTCTTTTCTTTTGCTTTATTGGTGTGAAAGAAGGGTCCTCATTGAGTTTGTGAGTCATAACATCCGGTGGTATCCCTGTCATATCAGCGTGGGACCAAGCAAAGCAGTCTAAGTTAGCTTTTAAAAATTCGATTATCATACCTCGCATGTTTAAGCTTAAATTGGCTCCCACATAAACCTTCCGTTCAGGCCATTGTTTAAATAATATCACTGCCTCGAGCTCTTCAATTGTCGTTTTGATGCTTTCATTTTCTTCAGGTTCCTGAATTGTGTCAGGCCTTGAGTCCAAATCTGTCTTTTCTTGTTCAGCTGAAGTTTGATCTTTTTTACCTTCAACTGTTTCCTGTAATTGCTATTTTTCTTTATTTACGGTGCTCGTACTTGTTACAGCGTTGACACTTCTAGCCATCTGCTGATCCCTACGAATTTGGCAAATTCCCCATGGTGATGGGAATTTAATAACTTGATGTAGAGTTGATGGGACATCATCCATATCGTGTATCCATGGTCTCCCCATGATCATATTGTAGGTCATTTCCATATCAACTACCTGAAATTTAGTTTCTTTAACAACACCCGTAGAAAAATTTGTTAGAATTACCTCTCTTTTTGTTACCACACTTGAATTGTCGAACCCGGACAAGGTATGCGCCTTAGGTATAATTTTGTCTTCAGCTTGCATTTCACGTAATACCCTTAATAGTATAATATTTACGGAACTTCTTGGATCAATCAAAACTCGTTTTACATTAGTATCATGTACAAGTAAAGATATTACCAGTGCGTCATTATGTGGAGTTGTCACTCCTTCGGTATCTGCGTCATCGAATGAAATACTTTCATTTTCTAGGACCTGCCGCACCCGTTTCCCGTGTGTAATTGTTACCTTAGAAACCTTGTTGGAGGCTGTGTAGGTTATACCGTGAATATCTTCTCCCCCACTTATCACATTCACTGTCCTCTTGGGTGAAGGAGGTTGTGGTGGCTCTTGCCTGTTTTTCATATAAGCTTGTTTTCCTTTCTCGCTAAATAACTCAGTGAGGTACCCTTGCTTCAATAGATGATCCACTTCACTCTGCAAGAATCTACATTCTGAAGTTTTGTGCCCGTGATCATTGTGGAATTCACACCAATGATCTGGATTGCGTCTATTTGGATTTGATCACATCTCTTTTGGCCACCGCACCTTATCTCCCATGCTTCTTAAAACAACTACGAGCTCGGAGGTAGAGACATTAAAATTATATCCGCCGAATCGTGCCTTTAAACTTCTGTCATCATCTCGTGATTCTTGTATGTTCCGATCATTCCTGAACTTTGAAGAAGAACCAGAGTCCCTGTTCCTCGATTTTTTATCATATTGCTGGCTATCTTGTTTCGACCGTGGGTCTTTTCCTGCAGGTCCCATATATGGATCGTACCTGTTTTTACTTGATCTTTTTTCGGTTTCTGATCTTCGGGGACCACCCTTTTCTTCATGATGAAACTTAGGTACGGTATCTTCTTCAATTCGCAGCTTCGTACTATACCTGTTGTAAACATCATTCCACGTGGTTGCAGGAAATTCTCGAAGGCTTTCTTTGAGTCGTCTCGTGGCTTCAGAACTTTTGTCATTTAAATTACTTGCAAAGGCTATTGCAGCCCAGTTGTCAGGCACACGAGGTAGAGTCATTCTTTCACGCTGGAATCTATCAACAAAATTTCTAAGCAACTCCGAATCCCCTTGTTTGATTTTGAAAATATCTTCCATTCTTTTCTCAACCTTTTGTGCTCCCGAATGTGCTTTAATAAAAGAATCTGCAAGCTCAGCAAAAGAATTAATAGAATTTTCAGATAAAAGAGAATACCAGGTTAATGCACCCTTGGTGAGTGTTTCTCCAAATTTCTTGACCAGTACTGATTCAATTTCTTGTTTGGTCAAGTCGTTGCCTTTCACGCCTGTTGTAAATGCAGTCACGTGGTCCCGTGGGTCTGTAGTACCATCATATTTCGGGATGTCAGGAATTTTGAACTTTTTCGGAATTGGAAAGGGAGCAGCACTTGGCTTCCATGGTTGTTGTGAGTATTTGTCCATGTCTACTCCTTTTATTACAGGCGGAACTCCAGGGATTTGCTCAATACGCTCATTTTGTTCCTTAATCTGTTTCTGCAAGGTTAATACTAAATTTTGCAAATATGAATTATTTGAATTACCTGGTCCCCCTTCCTGTGGTTCACTGGGGATTGCTCCGTTTCCAGAATTATCAAGACCAGAACGGGGATTCTCCAATGTATTATTATTAGGAGTTGGTATGGGTGGTGCAACAGGCAATCGACTAACAAGTGCCTGAAGAGCTTTGCCGACCTGTGCATCAATTAGCTTTTGTAAAGCTTCAGTTGTAACTCCTTCAAAGTGTTCAGATTGTTCTTGTTGATCAGCACGAGATTCAGTAATAGGAGTGCCTTCACAAGATTGACGTGGTGAATCTGGAGGGGAGGGAACCACGTCACCTTGATTTTGATGGATTTGATTTTCATGGTTTCCCAATGTGTTATTACTGTTATTGTTGGTGTTGTTGTTTGACATGGTGACGACAATTGACAAGATATAGATTAAAAGAAAAGATTATCAGATTCCCGGTAACAGAACCAATTTGTTTAACCAAAAATCTGAGTCTTTGGTCAAAGCTAAAAAGAAATCCGGGTTACTGATAATCAGGAGACGAAAACAAAATACTTCTGAGAATGATGGTAAATCAGTAAATAGTTTTGTATTTCAGTAAGATCCCAATAATATTTCGTATCCTTACAGATGGTGAGTTCTTCTCCTTTTATAGCTAATCCTAGGAGAAGATGTAATGCCTTTGTCTTAATGAGGCAATTATGAGCAATAAATGACATTAAAAGAAACGTTACACAATCATTTCTTTTTAAAACAAATATTCTAACGTATTTGATATTTAATGTTATATTTAAACTCTTTTATGTCATCAGATTCGTATCTTCAACTTCTTCCGATCTTCGGTCTTTAGATGACTTGGATAAGTACGAGACTCGTACCTATTTTAATAACGGTCCGCACCAATGTTGCTTTCCTTTTCCCTTATTTGTTGTCACTCGTGCCTCTTGGCTATTTATTGTGTTTTGACCGTTTGACCAGTCCACGTGTCATGCCACGTCACCTACAATGTAAATTCAATTTTTTCCCAATACAAAACTATTATGTAGTAATGTGATAATAAATTTATCGTGTGTCATTTCCTTTAATTTACTGCAGTATATATTATACGATTTCTTCTTATCTTCTATCTCTAGCTCTTTGCCTTTTGTTAGATTCACTGTTTACCTTTTGTCAATCACAATGATAAAAATTTAATAATCTACATTTTTATTTATTCTAATAAAACTCTTAGATTTAGAATTCATGAAAGTTAGTAATACCAATATAATATTTGTGCGGCAACTCTTTCAATTTGAAGGCTTGTCCGTACCATTTTCTTTATAAAAATTAGATTATGCAAATAGAAGTTACTGCAAGATTGTACATTAGTTTTGCAACACTAAGGGTGTGTTTGGTATAACGGAAAATGTTTTCCGAGAAAATATTTTTTTGGAAAATAAGTAGTAATCTTATTTATTTTTCGGTGTTTGGTACATAAATTAAGAAAAATCACTTCTCAAGAGTATTCATAAATAATTTAGATATAATAAACATGAAGCTATAAACTTTCAAACCAACAACCTTTCGAATTCACAAATTTTATTAACTTTCGAACTGCTAAACTTTATAATTTCTAAACTCGTAACTTCCAAACACATAAACCTCCGTACTCATAACTTTGAAACTTGTAAAATTTTGAACCTCCAAACCGATAAATAAAAAAAAACTAAAACTGAAAAATATATTTAAAAAATATTTTTTCGGGAGGGGGGGAGGGGAGGACAGGGGCCCGGGGGTGGGGGTAGAAAAATGAGAAAAGCAAAAATTTGAAATTACAAAAAAAAAAAGTAAATTTCTTTTTGTGGGGGTTGGGGTGGGGGTGCAGAAAAAAAAAAACAAGGTAATTCTTTTTTCGGGAAGGGGTGAGGTGGGGTGGAGGGGTAATAGGGTAGGTGGTAAGAAAAACTGAAATTTAAAAAAAAAAAGGCATTTTTGGAGAGAGGAGGTGAGGTGGGTTGGTGAGGGTGGGGAATATTGAGAAGGAGTTTTAGAAAATGTTTTCTCTTCTCTTGATAAGGAAAACATTTTCCTCCAATTGGAGGCAAGTGCGTTCATAAAAAAATATTTTCCAAAACATTTAAGCCAACCAAACATGGAAAAATTTAAAAATATTTTCCGGAAAATGTTTTCCTTCATACCAAACACACCCTGAGTTAGTTTTCAAATTAACTTTTACAATAAACTTATAATTCTCATATATAAATGAGTTTAATTAATTTAACATAGTGAATTTCAAATTTAATACTAATTTTGTTGTCGGTTTAGTTTATATTTACTATGAATTTATTCAATATGATCAGACCGATTTCTTAACTCAACAAGATCCCAAAGCTAACTATTTGTGTTGGATTTAATTTAAGAGCAATTAGTATTGAAGAATTATTGTATAAGTATAAAACATATCTAATAGTACATACATTTTACAAGTGTATGTATGTCATATTTAGATTTTTTAGATTTATCTGCCTAATCCTCTTTTATTAGAAATAGTATTTATAATATACTTTAACGTAATTTTGGTTGTTTATATTAGAGCATAACTAAAAGTTTGAAGATGGAGGAGGATAAATTTCCTTCAAAAAGAGCTCAACGTACCTACAATTCCCGTTCATTAACAGTAGTAAATATTGAGCCTAGTTATAAAATAAATAAATATATCCACCAATATGTACTACAACACAAGTACATATTGTACTTGTGTTTTAGCTATTGGACACATTGTAACATGCAAATAAAAGGAATACAAATTTATTTTTTGCCTTTTAGCTATTGTTAAAGTTTTTACTCCTTTGTTCTGTTCTTCATTCACGACTCAGCTTGAACCGAAGGTCCAACCGGGGACGAGACCATTGGTCAGTCTTAGTTAAGACTTGGCCATAATATTGCAATTGGTTTGAACTTTATTTCATCTCTAACTTATTTATTTAATATTCTTAATTGTTCGTATTGAATTAAACCACATATCTTTAAAACCGCATACAAATTTAATTGCAATCCAGTTTTGGGATAAACAGTTTGGCGCCACTCTGAGGCTAAGGATAATAGTGGTGATTTGATATGAATCTCTATAACACACCCAATTTTACACTTGTTCTTTGAAGTATTAATTTTAGGTCAACCCAAGAATGTCAAACTCTTAGTCTACTCACTTGAGCGGTGATGCTGAGTCTGGCCATTACGACAAAAATATTATTTGGTGTCCAGTAATGATGTGCCTCTCGTAGATCCCAACGGTGTCCCAGCTTTCGACCCGGTCGATGCTAACTCGCAGGTTGCCATCAACATCAATTTGCCAACTGAACCAGAAAATAGTGTTCGCGGGGTACCCCAACTAACAACACGAGAAGCGCCCGAAGACGAAGGTGATGGGGAAATCCTACGACTAATCTTTGAAATATTGCAGGCTCAACAGGAAGCAATAGCACAACTGTAAAATCAAAGCCACGCCCCAAACAGGGTCGAGCCCGAACGATCCCGGGAAAGCACTCGAAGAGATGAGCAAATTATCAAGAGACCGGGTGGAGTCGTGATGTCGCCCAAACTCGCACCACAAATATAGGTTGTAAGGCGGTCGAAGCAATAATAAAAACCCAACGCAAGTTGGGGTCGAATCCGCAAGGAGTTGGATTGTTGATTAGGTATACACCTAGTGTGACTGTATGATGTGCCCAAGATTGCGCTTCCACATATTTGATTGTTTCTTTATACTTCTAATGATTATGCTAATGCTTGCAAATGAAAAGCTAAGAGACAATATTTTTGGTATTGTTATTTTTCAAGTTGATTAAAGGTCTAGGGTCGTGACTTCCACCTAGGTGGTTACCTAATGGGTTGTAAACTCTAGGGCAAGTTTGATTGGTCGGGGTTGTAATATAGCAATCACACACTCACTCAATGCCTCTCGTTAGTTAGAATGATTTTGCCCAATTTGGATTTCTCAAGTCCAAATGGGTATTGCACAAAACAAATGATAAATGCTCAAGTCAGGTCTTACTATCTCTAGATTCAACCCTTTAATTGGGGCTATCAATTTCTTGAGTTCACACCAATTCCTTGTTAGCCAAGTTTTTCTAGACTTAGTCCCTCTTTCTCAAGTAGAGACTAAGTCAGTTAGGCATAAATCAATGTTTGCAACCATTAATTCTTATTTCAAGCAAGAACTAGGATAAATATCACTAACTCAATCACAAACAAGCCCTAAATCAAACACCCATTAAGTATCAACACAAGGGTTGGGTCACAACCCTAGCTAGAGATTTAGCTACTCATGAAAAATGCAGAAATTAAATAAGAAATTAAGATAAAATCCATAATAGAAGATTAAGGGAGAAAATCTAATGTTAAAATGCTAATCTAGTACAATGTTACCCAATCCAGTAAATAAAAACGGCTCAGGTGCTCCCAACTTATAAAACTTAACCTAAAAATGACAAAATATTCTATTTATACTAAGTTGAAAATATCTGACAAAATTGCCCTTGCAGAGGTTGTACGGCCGCACAATTATGTGTGCAGTCCATACATTAAGACTTGGCTTGACAGGTTCCAATTCTGCGGCCGCACAATTCTGGGTTGCGGCCGCACTCCTTCAACTTCTGCGGACCGCACATTTATGAGTGCGGCCGCACTCTTGCTTTCTCGGCCGCACAATTATAGTGCAGTTCGCACTTCTTGATCTTGAGCTTTGGCATTGTGGGACTCCTGCAGACCGCATATTTCTGATTGCGGCCACACTCTGATTATGCGGGCGCATAAAAATGGTGCGGTCCCCATTTCTTCTTGACCTTAAAATCTGAACTTTATGTTCTGCGGCCGCACTCAATATTGTGCGGTCCACACAGTGCCCTTTTAGCCTTGTTTTTGTCCTTATCCAAAATTACTCCTTCTAGAGTTGATTTTCATCTATTTAGCTCATGTTCTAACACTCCTGTAATCAAGCACATTTCATTAGTTTTCGGGAATACCTTTAAGCTATTTTGGTCTAAAACAAAAGTAAAAGAGCACAAATAAGTAGTCAATACCCCTACTTGCCCCTTATGTAAATCATCACGAACGTAGGCTCACTCAACTTGAAATCATGTACGGCTTTTTCGGGATGTAATGAAGGCTTTTGGACCAAGGTAAGACTTGTTGGAATAGAATGGTTTCATATTTCCTTAAGCACTCCATTTTCTCTTTTTGGCTCATACTTTATCGACTCTTTGAGCCATTTTCTTTTTCCTCGGAGGAACTAGAGGGACATAATGTCACTCTTTCTTGGTCATGATATTCATTTCCTCCTTCTCTACTTATTCCATGCCCTTTCATTCTTGTTTTTTCTTTGAATCCCTTCAATTCTTCAATTTAATCATTTTATTTTTGGCATTTTTCTTTTTGTTCTTTCTTTCTTTTCTTTTCTTTGCCTTCCCTTTTCTTCATTTCTTTTTTGTAACGACCCGGCCGGTCATTTTAAGAATTAATGCCCGATCCCCTATTAACTGATTTTCCCGTATTTGTTTCTGCTATTGTGAGTTGCCGGGAGGATTCGTTTTGAGTTTCATAGTGTTTTGGGACACTTAGTCCCTAAATGAGGGCTTAAGCTTTAAAATTTGGATCATAGTCAGAGCAGTATGAAGATGACCTCAGAATGGAATTCTGTCGATTCTGTTAGCTCCATTGGGTGATTTCAGGCTTAGGGGCGTGTTCGGATTGTGTTTTGGAGGTCCGTAGCTTATTTAGGCTTGAAATGCCGAAAGTTGAATTTTTGAAGTTTCCGGATCGATAGTGAGATTTTGTTATCGGGGTCGAAATCTGATTCCGAAAGTTGGAATAGCTCCATGGTGTTGAATGTGACTTGTGTGCAAAATTTGGGATCAATCGGACATAGTTTGGTTGGTTTCGGCATCGGTTGTAGGATTCTTAAAGTTTCAAGTTCTTTAGGTTTGGATTGGAGGGTAATTCATGGTTTTAGTGTTGTTTGATGTGATTTAAGGGTTGGATTAAGTTCGTATGATGTTTTAGGAGTGATTGGCATGTTTGGTTGAGGTCCCGAGGGGCCTCGGGTATGTTTCAGATGCTTAATGGATTGGAATTTGGACTTAGGCTATTTTCTGAGGTGCTGCTTCTGGTATTTTCGCACCTACAGTGAGGAGCCCGTAGGTGCAACCCGCAGATGCGAGAAAGTTGGTCGCAGGTGCAATTTGGGCACTTTTGGCCAGTGACCGCAGATGCGGTTATAGGGCCGCAGAAGCGGACCGCATCTGCGGAGAAAGGAGCATAAGTGCGGTTTCTGGTCGTTTAATAAAAATTCACTGGTGTGGAGTAGGAGCTGCAGGAGCGGGACTGCAGGTGCGGTCAACCCCTCGCAGAAGCGGATTTCGCTGGGCAGAAAAAGAGAAAATGGAGGGTTTGAGTTCATAACTTGAAAAATCAAATTGGAGCTCGGTAAAGGGCGATTTCTAGAGAGATTTTGAAGGAGGAAGATTGGGCAATGAATCCTAACTCTAATTTGGTTCTAGTACATTAATCTATTGTTAGTTTTATCATTTAATTTCGGGATTTGGATGAAAAATTGGGGAAAAGTTGAGAAACGTTCTTAAGCCTAGTTTTGGTATTTTGATCGAGGTTTTGGTATCTGATTTGAGTGATTTTGGTACAGTTAGACTCGTGAGTGAATGGGTGTTCATAATTAGTGATTTTTACCCGATTCCGAGACGTGGGCCTGGGGAGGATTTTTGGGCGTTTTCTATTTTCTTACCTTAGCTTCGATTCCTTTAGCTAAATTTGTTGTTTGTAGTTACATTTACATTATGAAATTTATTTGATTAGATTTGGGCCACTCGGAGTTGGATACTCGTGGCAAGAGCGTGGTTTCGGATTGATTTTGAGTTGGTTCGAGGTAAGTGGCTTGCCTAACCTTGTGTGGGGTAACTCCCCTTACGATTTTGGTACTTTTGTTATATGAGTGCCGTGTACGTGAGGCGATGAGTGCGTACACGTGCTAATTGTTGAAAAACTCCGTTTTCATTAAGTAAATATCTGTGATTTTCTTGTAATTGAGCAATACATGTACTTGAAACCTCCTATTTTAGCTTAGGAAAATCATGCTTATGTGATTTAATTGTCTTACATGCTTCAACTGCTTACTTGTACTCTATGCAGCATGTTTAGAGTAGAATTTCCTGTTTAATTCTCGAATAGAACTGTAAATTCTTTCTTGAGACTGTTGTGTATTTACTTTGGGACTACGAGACGATTTCTTGGGAGATCCCCCTGCATGTTTATTTTGGGACTACAAATCGGTATTCTGGGAGATCCCCCTACACTTTTACGTTTAGGACTACGGGATGGCACCTGGGAGATTCCCCTGTACAGGATATTTACTTTGGGACTACGAATTGGTGTTCCGGGAGTTTTCCCTGCATATTTATGATTCAGACTAAGGGACGATATCCAGAGAGATCCTCTGTACATTATGTTTGGGACTACGGGATGATATCCCGGGAGATCCTTTGTACATTTGCTTTTGGGACTACGGGACGATATCCTGGGAGATCCCTTGTTGCTATCTCTGTGTACTGAGTATATTTTGTTTATGATTTTACTCTTTATCGAGTATTAGTATTTTTAATTATATTGTCGCACTTCATACTATTTTATATATATATATATATATATATATATATATATATATATATATATATATATATATGTATATAACCAGTAGGGTCTTGACCTTCCTCGTCACTACCCAACCAAGGTTAGGCTTGGCACTTACTCGGTATCACAATGGTGTACTCATGCCATTTCCTGCACATGATTTTCGTGTGCAGATCCAGGTTTTTTTGCTCAGCCGTTATATCAGTGAGGCGGGTGACATCAGTAACTTCAAGGTATATCTGCCGCATCCGCAGACCTAAAAGTCCCTCTCTATTCTTCCCTTCAGCTTTAGACTTCCTGTATTTTATTTTGATTAGACATTTTGGAGTTAGAATACTATGTAGTATCTATAGGTTGTGATTTCATGAGATTTCAGGTTTTAGAAGTTGATTTGTTTTTGAGAATGAGTATTTGCCGAGCGGCATCTTAAGCACTTTTATTATGTTTTATCTGCAATTTTTGCTAGTTTCATATTTCGTTTCCTTTTTCTGCAATTGGTAAGGCTTACCTAGTCGTAGAGACTAGGTGCCATCACGACAGTTCATGGAGGGCAAACTTGGGTCGTGACAAGTTAGTATCAAAGCTCTAGGTTCATAGGAGTCATGAATCACAAACCGGTTTATTAGAGTCTCATGGATCGGTACGGAGATGTCTGTACTTATCTACAAGAGGCTATGTAACTGTTAGGAAAATTCCACTTCATTTAATTTCCTTGTCATGCGAGATTTCTGATTTCGAAATTTTAAACTTCTGTCTTCTATTCTCTCACAGATGGTGAGGACATGTGCTACCGGAGATGACCAAGCACCCTCTTCCCTGTTAGAGCCGTTAGAGGTTGGTGCCGGGATAGAGGCCGAGGACGCGCACATGGTGCAGCTAGAGCACCTGCGCGAGTTGCTACCGAGGAGTCACCAGTAGCTGCCATCGAGGAGCCACCATCATCAAAACCAAGAAAGTTGCTGATCACATGGAAGATTTGAGGAAGTTCTTCAACAGACTAAGAAGGTACGACTTGAAACTAAATCCCACGAAATGTGCATTTGGGGTTCCTACCGAAAAACTACTTGGGTTCATCGTAAGTTGCCGAGGAATAGAACTAGATCCATCAAAGGTTCAAGCCATTCAAGAATTGCCACTGCCAAAGAACAAGAAGGACGTGATGAGTTTCCTGGGGAGACTCAACTACCTCAGCTGGTTCATAGCTCAATCTACTGTCATCTGTGAGCCAATCTTTAAGATGTTGAAGAAGGACGCCGCTACCAAATGGACTGATGACTGCCAAAGGGCCTTCGACAGAATCAAAGAGTACCTGTCAACACCGCAAGTTTTGGTCCTGTTCGAACCAGGTAGACCCCTATTACTCTACCTTGTAGTGCTAGATGGAGCATTCGGTTGTGTTTTTGGGCAACATGATGAAACGGGGAGGAATGAGCAGGCCATCTACTATCTTAGCAAGAAGTTCACCCCGTACAAGGCCCGGTATTCTCTGTTAGAACGCACCTGTTGTGCTCTGACTTGGGTAGCTTAGAAGTTAAGGCACTATTTCTGTGCCTATACCACGTATCTCATATCAAGGATGGATCCGTTGAAGTACATCTTTCAGAAGCCCATGCCCACTGGCAAGCTAGACAAGTGGCAAATCCCGCTGAGTGAATTCGACATTGTCTACGTAATTGAGAAAACAATCAAGGGACAGGCTTTGACAGATCATCTTACCGAGAATCCCGTGGATGGAGAATACGAACCCTTAAAGATATACTTTCCTGACAAAGAGGTGTCATTCATAGGAGAAGACATTGCAGAATCCCATGATGGTTGGAGAATGTTTTTCGATGGAGCAGCAAATTTCAAAGGAGTTGGCATAGGAGCAGTCCTAGTATCAGAAACCGGTCAGCATTATCCAATGTCTGCCAAACTCAGATTCCCTTGCACCAACAACATGGCTAAGTATGAGGCCTGCATCTTGGGACTCAAGATGGTCATTGACATGAACATCCAAGAGTTTCTAGTGATTGGGAATTCAGACTTGCTTATACATCAGGTCCAAGAAGAATGGGCAACCAAGAACTCCAAGATACTCCCTTATCTGCATCATGTACAGGAGTTGAGAAAGAGGTTCACAAAGACAGAGTTCCAGCATGTCCCCAGGGTCCAGAATGAATTTGCCGATGCATTGGCTATCTTATCATCTATGATACAACATCCAGATAAGAATTTCATTGACCCTATTCCAGTAAAGATCTACGATCAGCCAGGTTACTATGCTCACGTCGAAGAAGAAGCGGACGAAAAACCTTGGTTTCATGATATCAAAGAATACTTGGCGAAAGGAGAATACCCAGAGCTTACAAACCCTATTCAAAAGCATACACTTCAAAGATTATCCAACAATTTCTTCCACAGCGGAGGAATCCTGTATAGGAGAACTCCGGATTTGGGATTACTAAGGTGTGTCGACGCAAAGGAAACATCTAAATTACTAGAAGAAATCCATGCTGGGACTTGCAGGCCACATATGAATGTTTTTGTCTTAGCTAAGAAGATACTCCGAGCTGGTTATTTTTGGATGACTATAGAAACAGACTGCATCCAGTATGTTCGGAAGTGCAACCGCTGTCAGATACATGCAGATATGATAAAGGTGCCTCCAAACAAGCTTAATGCAACAAGATCACCATGGCCGTTCGCCGCTTGGGGAATGGATGTTACGGACCAATCGAACCTGCCGCATCAAATGGGCACAGGTTCATCATATTGGCAATTGACTATTTCACCAAATAGGTTGAAGCAACATCGTACAAGGCAGTGACTAAGAAATTTGTGGCAAACTTTGTCCGTGATCGTATCGTTTGTCGGTTTGGAATTCCAGAATCAATTATTACTGATAATGGTTCCAATCTCAACAGTGACTTGATGAAAGCCATGTGTGAAACCTTCAGGATAAAACACAAAAATTCTACAAACCTCAAATGAACGGAACCGTAGAGGCCGCCAATAAGAATATCAAGAAGGTACTAAGGAAAATGATAGAGAAGCATAAGTAGTGGAACAAGAAGTTATTATTTGCTTTATTGGGGTATCGCACCACAATCCGCACATCAACCGGGGCGACTCCTTATATGCTGGTTTATGGTACAGAGGCGGTTATTCCTGCCGAAGTAGAAATTCCTTCCTTGAGGATCATACATGAAGTAGAACTCGACAATGCAGAATGGGTGAAGAGTCGTTATGAGCAGCTAGCTCTTATAGATGGAAAAAGAATGAACGCAGTTTGCCATGGTCAGCTCTATCAGAACAGAATGTCCAGAGCCTTCAACAAAAGAGTCAAGCCAAGACAGTTCACACCGGGGCAACTAGTGTTAAAGAAGATTTTCTCGCATCAGAACGAGACCAAAGGGAAGTTATATCCCAACTAGCAGGGTTCGTACATGGTCTACCGGGTTCTAACAAGAGGAGCCCTCATACTTACAGAGATGGACAGAGAAGTTTGGCCGAAACCAATCAATTCAGATGCAGTGAAGCGATACTATATAACCTTTATGCTTTCCTTTATGAGGTAACTTGAACTACGCCTGATCTGATTTCTGTTTAAGAGGGGATATGTAGGCACCCCTATGGGTTCGGTCACAATGCAATAAAATTTCCATTCCCCCCCCCCCCGTTATTGGAAACTGGGGCAGAATTTTGAGGAGGACCCTCAAAATTCTGAAGCCGATTCCAGCCATTTATCATTAACAGCCGTCAGAAGCAGCAGCCCAGTAAACTGGGGCAGAATGGAGCAAGCAAAGTTGCAATGTCTTGAACCACGTCGCAGTCGTCAGTTCATCTAAAGAAAACTATTGTTAATTATGTACTTAAATTATGCTTTTACTAAATCATGCAATGTTTATTACTAAAACTGCCTTGTTTGGAAATGCTACCCCAATGATACGTACAGTATTGCCAGATCAAAGTCGAGCGAGTCAAGCAAAGCCAGCGGGGATACAGACTAACTTTCCCCCCTTTTTACAAACTCAAGATTTTTCTTTGGATGTAGACACTTGAGTTGCAAAATCATCAAATATACTATATGCTCGCTCACAAAGTTCAGGTATACAACTCTCAGAACCGTTGCACTTACTCACAGCTGCTATCCGCACAACAGTGTCCCCAGTGGGCACAATATCCCCAGCAGTCACAATATCGCAACCCGCTATCAGCTAAGAAAACTCTATTTACCATTTTCCATTTTACTTCTTGCATAAGGCTACCATTTTGCCTTTCGAGACTAAGATCTGTCTCCATATGCATTCTCTGCATTGCATAAGGCAACCATTCTGCCTTCTGAGGTTAAGCTCTACCTCCATTTGCATTCTCTGCATTGCATAAGGCTACCATTCTGCCTTCCGAGACTAAGCCTTATCTCCATCTGCATTCTCTGCATTGCATAAGGCTACCATTCTGCCTTCCAAGGTTAAGCTCTACCTCCATATGCATTCTCTGCATTGCATAAGGCTACCATTCTGCCTTCCGAGACTAAGCTCTGTTTCCATCTGCATTCTCTACATTGCATAAGGCTACCATTCATCCTTCCGAGACTGAGCTCTGTCTCCATCTGCATTCTATGCATTGCATAAGGCTACCATTCTGCCTTCCGAGGTTAAGCTCTACCTTCATCTGCATTCTCTGCATTGCATAAGGCTACCATTCTGCCTTCCGAGACTAAGCCCTATCTCCATCTACATTCTCTACATTGCATATGGCTACCATTCTTCCTTCCGAGGTTAAGCTCTACCTCCATCTGCATTCTCTGCATTGCATAAGGCTACCATTCTGCCTTCCGAGACTAAGCTCTGTTTCCATCTGCATTCTCTACATTGCATAAGGCTACCATTCATCCTTCCGAGACTGAGCTCTGTCTCCATCTGCATTCTATGCATTGCATAAGGCTACCATTCTGCCTTCCGAGGTTAAGCTCTACCTTCATCTGCATTCTCTGCATTGCATAAGGCTACCATTCTGCCTTCCGAGACTAAGCTCTGTCTCCATCTACATTCTCTACATTGCATATGGCTACCATTCTTCCTTCCGAGGTTAAGCTCTACCTCCATCTGCATGGATGAAATATCGCCGCTCCATCTGCATGGCTGAAACATCGCCACTTCATTTACACCTTGCATGGCTGAAAGATCGCCGCTTTATTTACATCTGCATGGCTGAAACATCGCCACTTTATTCACATCTACATGGCTGAAATACCGTCGCTTCATTTATAGCTTGCATCGGCTGAAAGATTGCCACTTATTGCATTTCATCGGCTGAAAGATCGCCACTTTATTTACACCTTACATCGACTGAAAGATCACCACTTATTGCATTTCATTGGCTGAAAGATCGCCACCTATTGCATCTTATGGGCTAAAAGATCGCCAAATTGTCCAAAGGCATCAGTGTTCAGAGGCACCATTTTCATAACCCGAGAACGCCATTTCATGGCCTGAAGACCCCTTTTATCTTTTGCATATCATTATTCAAAGGCATCATGGTACGTATGCATCATTCTCATAGCCCGAGAACATCATTTCATGGACTACGAATCCTTATCATAGGTTTCATGGCCCAGGACGTTATGGTCTGAGGACGCCATCCTAACCCTCCAAAGACAGCATTCATGGTCCGACGAGAAATTGCATCATGTTTAAATTTTCGCACAGTATACACTTGTGTTGCTTATTTGCAGGTAAACCGACTAGCAACAGACGTCCCAGCGGGAGCGATCTCTCTCCAGTTCCCGCAGCCCTGTTAGACTTTAACCATCCATCCCAACCTAAATATCGCGTCCGTCTTTGAAGAAATCTCCATCAGCATATTCCGCCGACGGATCCTGAACTACATATGGCCTGATTCCTGTAAGACCAGGGATACATAGGTAGCTCAGGAACCAGAGCACAGTCAAGTTCTTCAAACCGTTTCGTTCAGTCAAATTGGCTATCATATCTTTACCCGATAACTCTTTCATCCTTCCCGGGTAAAGAGGGGCAGCTGTTGATACCCAATTTTTCCCTATGTATTTTTACATGCAAATACTTTCAAAATAGCATATATATGCATATATATAAGTATGTCCAAGTGTTTCAATAATTTTCCTAATTTCTAAAAGATTTTTAAACTAATTTATTGCCCATTTTAGCAGTACAAAAACCAATAATTATTCCCAAAATTATCATTTTGGTGAATAACTTACTTTATTCTCATATTTATGCCAAAATATAGCTAGGGTAATTTTTATACATTTTTTTTACAAATTTATTTGGTATTTTAAAAGTTAAATTGCATATAATTGCAATTTTAGCCTATTTTAAGATTTAATTGCATTTATAATTACAAAATTGATTCCAGTATTTTTAATTTAATATTTATATATCATTAATTGACTCAATTCCTTTAATTTATTTTCAGAAGTCATTTTACTATTTTTAAAAAAAATAAAAAGGGAAAAGTGGCTATTTAAAATCTGACCCATTTTGTTTCAATTATAGCCAAAATTGGTTCCCCTAATTGGCCCAATTTCATACCCAATTTTGTACTAGCCCAATTCCATTTAACCCAACCCTTAACCCATTGAAAACTACCCGACCCAAACCCCTTTTAATCCAGGCCGTTGATTAATCTGATCAACGGCCACGATTTCCCCTTTCCTTTTTTAATCCGTCCACACCCCTAACCCTAACTCATTTCATTCTATCAACCTCCTCTGAATACCCCTCCCCTCTCTCAAACTCTCTCGAAGGTTCTTGAAACCCTAATCATCTCCTATTGTCTTCTACCTTCAGCTCACCGGAATCCATGGCCTCTCAGGCCATGGATGGCTTAAACTCATCTCCCTCTGCTCTTAAACACTTGGTGTTCGAAGTTTCGAGGTCTGACCTCAATGGTGTCCATTCAGATCCTCTCCGATTCAAGGTTCTATGGCCTCTCCGGCCTTGCTCCGGCATATCTAAGCATTATGAGCCTATTTCTGACTTATCCGACTCAGATCGGACCTTTTCCAAGTCTTTCTCGCTTTAGGGTTCCTCTGAAACCCTAGCTATTCGAGGTTTTCTCTGATTGTTTTCTTAAATCTATTCTATATCTGTGCTCTACTTGAATTTTTTAAACGTTTTCCCTAATTTTTCTTTCAAAAATTACTTCTTTTCGATTTAGGGTTTTTCTAAAAAGCTTAAAATGTTTCTCTGACTTTTCTTCTTATTTTCTTTGTGTCTATTTGTCTATACTATGTTTTTATGTTTTCTTTTATACTGTGTTCTTATGTTTTCCTTTATCATGCATGTTCTTCTGTGCTTTGTTTTTCTACTGTGTTTTGTACCATGCTCGCATGTTTATCTTGCTGTATTTTCCTATATGATCTTTTGCTATGCTTTTCCGGTATTTTTGTGTTCTTCTACTGTATGTATTTCCTACTGAGTTCTTAAGTTTTGATTGCCTTCTACTGAACTCTGTTTAAGTCCGTTCTAAAAGGTTTTCTTAAATATGTTTCTTTTACTGTCTTGACTATTCTCTTATTATGCTCCTACGCTCTGTCTGCTTTGAATATTATTTTTATTTGTTTCTTTTCTCATGAGATTCTTAAAGGAAATCTCTGAGCCTTGCCTCCTCATCTCTGTATTTGACTCGAGTCGGAAACCCTAGAATTTGGGGGGTTTCCTCCGAGTTTGGTCATATGATAAAACTAGGGCTCTGTTTGAGGACCCTTGACTCTTTCAGACCTATTTCTGGGTCTATGAACTAAGTGTGAACTTCTTCTGTTTACACACAATTCTGATTCTCCTACACTAGACTCTTCTATTGAATAGCATGACAAATTTCTTTATGTTTAACGTGTCTGTGTGCTTTTATATATGAGGAATCTTTCTTCAAAATGGTTTTCCAACTTGTGATTGATTCAGATTTCCTTTTAATAAGTTTAATTAATTGGTACTGATTTTCCGTAAGTCAAAATCCTTCCCATCTTTTTGACCTGGTTCATTCATACGAAATCCTCAATTTCTGATTTACTAACTGTTAACTGATTTCCTTTACTTATTTACACGAACCGTGTACTATCAAGACTTTGTCCTTAAATAAACCTCTATGTATTTACCCCTCTTGTACTACTCTGGAAAAGTGTTTGATTGACCCCTTTCCTTAATTATTTTGCCCGTTTGAAATCATAATCCCTTAATTAAAGGGAGACCTTGTGTAATTGATTTCCAAAGTATTTTTCTTACCTATTTCTACTTGCTTTCTGCACTATAAAAGGGCACAACCCTTCTGCACTTTAGGACACCTTCAATTTAGTACTTTTACAATTCAGACTTCACAATTCTCTTCTAAACTCATAGCATTCTGATTGCTCGTTTGCACTTTGTCTTTACAAGACTACTGCTTTCTCTTTGTTTGTTTTCTTTGAAACTAGTATGTCCTAATTTTAGTTTCAGCATCACCCCAAAGTGTTTATTTAAAGTTTTTATATCCATGGCTACCTTACTGCTTATGTAGAGTTCAATATTTGCTCTCTACCCCATTACCCCTATGTGTTTGTAAGTGGTGACTTAGGGCATGACAACATGAATTGTTGCCCATGACTTGAGTTCTGAACCAGTGAGGTCCTAACCTCTAACAGGCTGGAGGGTGTGCCAGCATATCCCATTGCTGAGTATGCCCATTAGCCTGCTTCTCTTATGTTCTTGCAAATTCCCTACTCCTCTATACCCCAATATGCACTGATTTTTAAGTTGTTCCCTTTCCCCCGCTTCCCCTTTCAGAATTTCACTTCTGCACTTGCACTCTCTCCTAGCTTCTAGTTTCTTCCCCCTCTTGTGAGCCTTGCTTTGGGACCTTGAGTTCCCTCTGAATTTGGACACTTGAGGGCTGGCCCTTCCACACTGCACTATGTTCTTAATCTGGTAACATCTGGGTGTGAGCATTGCCCGGAGTTCATATGAGGCTCTCAGGGAACTCTGACACATCCAAAGATGAGAGAAAGGCGTTGGATCATGATCTGTAGAGTTGGTTCATCTCATATTTCAGACATGGAGTCTGAATTAGGCTCCCATTGGTTGTACTTTTAATTTTGCTTTTCTTGTTTCATTCCGGGCTGTAATGACTTGTAATAATGATTGAGGATGGCTAGTGAAAAGGGAGGGAATCATGCATGCAAAGGGGTAGATATCATGTTCATATGGAATTATTATACTTCTGCACTTCTACATTTCATATAGATATCATATTCATAGGAAATTATTATACTTCTGCACTTCTGCATTTCATGTAGATATCATGTTCATAGGGAATTATTATACTTCTGTACTTTTGCATTGCATATAGATACCGTGTTCATAGGGAATTATTATATTTCTGTACTTCTACATTTCATATAGATACTATGTCTATAGGTCTCTGCACTTCTGTATTATATAGAGACCATGTCCATAAGTCATTTCTGTAATTTTGCATATCATATAGATAATATGCCTATAAGACTTCCTACAATTTGCATGTGCATCTGTCATTAGGCAAACCTGTTTATAGGAGTTAAATAACTCACTACTTATAGATGACTTGCCTAAAAGATTTCTTCATGCCAATAACAATATTTTTTTAAGTCAACAACGCCTCGAAGGCATGCCTATATGAATTAACAACCTAGTATGAAACGTTTTCATTCACCTATAAGTCTAAAATCGGCAATATCATTGTCTAACATCTGCAAAAATCTTTTGTCAAAACTCCTCTTCCCTGAATAACTAACGACCTCTTCTAAAATCAGTACACTTCATCTTTTCTGAAACCAATAGATATCATGCCTATAGGCTTCGTCTCACACTTAGGCAAGCTTAAGGATAAAAGTTATGACCGCACCCATTTTCTTTGTTAATTACGACCAGTGGGCAGGTCTAATTCAGACTTCTTATCTTAAAATATGTGATAAATCAGCCTGCTTTTCCCTTTTAAGTTTTAATCAGACCCTAATCAGTATATGCAATACAAGTTAAACTAGATGCTTTTCTTTGATTTGGGGAGGTTTATTTGAGCCATACATGTTTATGTGTTTCCCCAATACTTGCTATACATGTTTTGTTTGTCACCATAGTATTTTTACCTTTTGAAACCACAAATAAGCCAACTTTTCCACTATTATAGGATTAGTAGTCCCAAGCACCTCCGGGGCTAATAGGATTGGGGCGGGTAATAGCATGCAATAAGTAAACGAGACTATTTCGCGCTTTAACACCTTAACGGGGTGGGAAAGGGTAGATATGGATATGATGACCACACGATAACATCTTGTGTAGCCCCTCTTTGAGGAGTGATTACTGGATGTTGTGTGGGGTGATCCATATTATTTTTAAACCTAGGACCCCCCTCCCTTCACTTGTTTATTTTCATTACTTTCAGAATTTTCGAACTGTTTTCCTCAAAATTTCAGCTTCCTTTTGTTCCTTTAAACTTTAATCTATTTGCAACTATTATGTGAAAAAAACCCTTTATTTGAGACTTCTACTTGCCTACTTGTTTCTTAAAGTCACAATTATATTATGGCCGGGAACCACACTAGCATATCTTGAGAGGTGTCTAATACCTTCCCTTCGGGATAATTTCAAGCCCTTACCCGATCTATGGTTTTCCTAAATCAAACACTTATTAGTGTCCTAATGCACTTTAATCATTAGGTGGCGACTCTTATCTTTTAATACTCGTTAAAAGAGTTGTCAATCTCATAAACCCTATTTCGCGAGAAAAAAAAAGGGGTGCGACACATACCATTCCGGCATGAAGGGACACATCATTGACGAATGTCGTTCTCTGAAGGACAAGATCCAGACTTTAATTGATAACAATATTATTGTGGAAAAAAAACCTGCTCCAAATGTCCACAATAATCCGCTGCCAGACCACAAGGGTGGAAACGTTCATATGATTGAAATAGAGGATGATTAAGACCCCAAGGGATCGATCGGTTTGATCACAAAAGGTGATGACCCAAAGAAGCCAATAGTTACTCTTAATACGATACTGGTCCAGATTCAGCCCTCTAGGGACGCCAAGGTAAATATGTCCGTGCCACTTGAGTTTGAAACAACGTCGTCTACAAAGATACTGGCACCAATTGAGGTCGAATTCGTGTCTCCAACAAATGCACCCATACCATTTGAAGTTGCGGTTTTGTCACCCAAGGCCCATGCTCCATTCAGAGTAAAGATAGCCACGCCAATCCCAGTGGCGATGTCGACCATGACGCCTTTCCATATGAATGCTATCCCATGAACTATACAGCCGAGGCAAGGAGGAAAGCCAAGGTTAGGTTCAAAGAGACTATTGCGGCCTAGGGTATGACGATAATTGGTAGAGTTTATATCCCTGAACACTTAGATGAATCAAGCAAGCAGGCCTCCAATCGGCCGCGCATCATCGAGACTGGACCGGATGATCTTTGAAGAAAGATACAGGCCAAGGAATACTCGGTCATCGACCAGTTGAAAAAAACACTGGCGTAAATTTCCATCCTTGCTTTGCTACAAAATTCTGAGGCACACAAGAATGCCCTGTTGAGGGTGCTGCGTGAAGCATACGTACCAAGAAACATCACTGGCGGGGAAATGGCTAACATGGTAGGACAGGTATTGGAAAGTCATAAAATTACTTTCATGAGGATGAGTTGCCACTTGAAGGGTTGGGTCACAACAAGGCACTGCACATCACCGTGCAATGTGAAGACTATTTTATCACCAGAATCCTGATCGATGGAGGGTCCAGTCTCAACATTTGTCTGCTGGTAACACTCAAGAAGTTGGGTAAGGGACTGCATGAAATAAAGGACGGAGCTATTAATGTGAAAGCTTTTGACGGCTCCCAAAGGTCCACCATTGGGGAGATTAGTCTGTGTTTGCAAATGGGGCCAACTTGGTTCTGTTGATTTCCAAGTGATAGACGTACTAACATCTTACAATATGCTGTTGGGACGGCCATGGATTCATGCTGCTGGGGCCGTAGCATCAACACTACATCAGGCGGTAAAATTTGAATGGAATCACCAGGAGGTGATCATTCACGGCGACGGTAGAAACCCTATATACAGTCACCATTCTGTCAATCGAAGGAAGAAGGAAGCTGGGTGGAGAGACTTACCATCACATTGAACGGGTAAATGCTGTTGACAAAGACAAATGGTGGGATAACAAGATCGAGAGTATACTAAATTGGAGTGGGTACAAACCTGGCAAGGGGCTCAGCAAGAATCTTCAAGGAATCACTAAGCCCATAAAACTAAAGAAACATGGCATCACTTTTGGTCTGGGATATGAGTATAATTGGGACGAATTCAACAACTGGTTGCCACCATGGCGTGGTCCTTACTATCCACTAGAGAAATCAATACCACATTTGGAGCAGACTTTCCAACCGACCGATATTATCTATGGGTCAGATGAGGAAGAAGCACTAGCAGCGGTGAAGAACTTGTTCTTAGAAGACAAAAACATGGACTGCTATGTTGTTCTCGAGGAGGAGGGAGAGGAAGGCCCTTCCATACAGGCTGTAAGTAGAGGGGCACGCCTCAATAACTGGACCATCAGGACAACTAGAGCCCGACGATCCTCGGGGTAGCAAGGCTAAAACAAGCATTGTTTTATTTACTAAAAGATTTTATATTTTTCACATATTTTCAATTCTCGTAATAAGATCTCCAATGTTCAAAACGATTATGCAATTTATTAAAGCATTTTGACTTTTCTTGTGATTCGATGCTCATTATTATTTTTCTCTCATTACTTTACTTATACATCATTACTATTACTTTTCTTGATGAGCCAATAACTGTGACATGCAATGAGACAGCACAACAAACAGACATAGATTCAAAGGAAGATGACATACCAGAGGAGATTGTTAAAGAAGTTGATAATTTTGAAAATAGACCAAAGTCCAACCTGGACGAGACTGAGATCATCAACCTGGGAGATGTAGAAAACGTCAAAGAAACACGAATTAGCGTCCACTTATCGCCATCAGAAAAGAAGGAATACACAGAATTTCTAAGAGAATATGAGGACATATTCCCCTGGTCATATGATGACATGACTGGTCTGAGTACATCTATTGTGGCTCACAAACTGCCAACCGATCCAACATGTCCACTGGTAAAGCAAAAACTCAAAAAGTTCAAGCCTGGAATGAGTTTGAAAATCAAGGAAAAAGTCATTAAGCAGGTCAAAGCAAAGGTTCTCAGGGTGGTAGAATATTTGACATGGTTAGCCAACACTGTGCCGGTACCAAAAAAGGACGGGAAGGTAAGAGTCTGTGTCGACTACCGGGATCTCAACCGGGCCAGTCCGAAAGGCGACTTCCCTTACACATCCTGATCGACAATTGCGCTAAGCATGAGTTGCAGTCATTTGTGTATTGTTTCGCTGGCTATCATCAGATCTGGATGGATGAATAAGATGCTAAGAAAACGGCTTTCATTACGCCATACTATTACAAGATGATGCCGTTCGACTTGAAGAATGCTAGGGCCACCTGCATGAGGGCCATGACTACCATTTTCCATGATATGATACACAAGGAGATAGAGGTATATGTAGATGATGTCATTATCAAGTCCAAGAAGGCCACTGATCACATGGAATATATGAGGAAGTTCTTCAATAGACTGTGAAGGTACAACCTAAAACTAAATCCCGCGAAGTGCGCATTTGGGGTTCCTGCTGGAAAATTACTTGGGTTTATTGTGAGTTGCCAAGGAATACAACTGGATCCATCAAAAGTCAAAGCTATTCAATAATTGCCACCTCCAAAGAACAATAAGGACGTGATGAGTTTCTTGGGGAGACTTAATTACATCAGTCGGTTCATAACACAGTCTACAGTTATCTATGAACCAATCTTTAAGATGTTGAAAAAGGATGAAGCTACCAAATGGACTGAGGACTGCCAAAAAGCCTTCGACAGAATCAAATAATACATGTCAACACCACCAGTCTTAGTCCCGCCTGAGCCAAGTAGGCCCTTATTACTCTACCTTGCAGTATTGGATGGAGTTTTCGGCTGGTTTCTGGGGCAGCATGACGAAATGGGGAGGAAAGAGCAGGCCATCTATTACCTCAGTAAGAATTTCACCCCATATGAGGCCTGGTATTCTCTGTTAGAGCGCACCTGCTGTGCTTTGACTTGGTAGCTCAGAAGCTGAGGCATTACTTCTGTACCTATACCACATATCTCATATCAAGGATGGATCCTTTGAAGTACAACTTTCAGAAGCCCATGCCCACTGGCAAGCTGGCCAAGTGGCAAATCCTGTTGAGTGAATTTGACATTGTCTACATAACTCATAAGGTAATCAAGGGACAGGCACTAGCAAATCACCTTACTAAAAATCCCGTGGATGGAGGATACGAACCCCTGAAAACATTTTTTCCTGACGAAGAGGTATCATTCATAGGGGAAGACATTGCAGAATCCTATGATGGTTTGCGAATGTTTTTCGATGGAGCAACAAACTTCTAGGGAGTTGGCATAGGAGCAGTCCTTGTATTAAAAACCGGTCAGCATTATCCGGTGTCTGCCAAACTCAAGTTCCCGTGCACCAACAAGATGGCTGAATATGAAGCTTGCATCCTAGGGCTTAAAATGGTGATTTTCATGAACATTCAAGAGTTGCTAGTGATCGGAGATTCAGACTTGCTTATACATCATGTACGAGAAGAATGGGAAACCAAGAACTCCAAGATACTCCCGTTTCTGCATTGTGTACAAGAATTGAAGAAAAGGTTCATGAAGACGGAGTTCCAACATGTTCCTAGAGTCCAGAACGAATTCGCTGATGCATTGACTACCCTATCATCTATGATACAACATCCAGACAAGAACTTCATTGATCCCATTCCAGTAAAGATTCATGATCAGCCAGCCTGAAAACATATTTTCCTAACGAAGAAGTATCATTCGTGGGAGAAGACATTGCAGAATCCTATGGTGGGTGGAAAATGGTTTTCGATGGAGCGGCAAACTTTAAAGGAGTTGGCATAGGAGCAGTCCTACTATCAGAAACCGGCCAACATTATATCTACCAAGCTTAGGTTCCCCTGCACCAACAATATGGCCGAATATGAAGCCTGCATCTTAGGGCTCAAGATGGCCATTGACATGAACATTCAAGAGTTGCTAGTGATCGGAGATTCGGACCTATTCATACATCAGGTCCGTGAAGAATGGACAACCAATAACTCCAAGATACTCCCGTATCTACATCATGTACAAGAATTGAGTAAAAGGTTCACGAAGACAGAGTTCCAACATGTTCTTAGAGTCCAGAATGAATTCACCAATGCATTGGCTACCCTATCATCTATGATACAACATCCAGACAAGAACTTCATTGATACCATTCCAGTAAAGATCCATAATCAGCCAGTTACTATGCCCACATCAAAAAAGAAGTAGACCGAAAGCCTTGGTTTCATGACATCAAGGAATATTTTGCAAAAGGAGAATACCTAGAACTCGCAAATCCTACTCAGGAGCGCACACTTCAGAGGTTATCCAATAATATCTTCTACAGCGGAGGAATCCTATATAGGAGGACTCCTGATTTGGGATTGTTAAGGTATGTCGACGCAAAAAGAGCATCCAAGCTGCTAGAGGAAATCCACGCTGGGACCTGCGGTCCACATATGAACAGCTTTGTCTTAGCAAAGAAGATACTCCGAGCTGGTTATTTTTTTGATGACTATGGAAACGGACTGCATCCAGTATGTCCAAAAATGCCACCGTTGTCAGATACAAGTGGACATGATAAAGGTACCTCCGAATGAGCTTAATGTGATAAGCTCACCATGGCCATTCGTCGCTTGGGGAATGGATGTTATTGGACCAATTGAGCACACCGCTTCCAATGGGCAAAGATATATCCTGGTAGCAATTGACTATTTCACCAAATGGGTCGAAGCAGCATCTTATAGAGCAGTGACTAAGAAAGTCGTGGTAGACTTTGTCCGCGACTGCATTGTTTGTCGATTCAGTATTCCAAAGTCAATCATTACTAATAATGGTTCCAATCTCAATAGTAACTTGATGAAAGCCATGTGTGAAACCTTCAAGATCAGACACAAGAATTATATAGCCTACAAGCCTCAGATGAATGGAGCCATAGAAGCCGCCAATAAGAATATCAAGAAGATATTGAGAAAAATGATAGAGAAGCATAAGTAGTGGCACGAGAAGTTATCATTTGTTCTATTGGGATATCGCACCACAGTCTGCACATCAACTGGGGCAACCCCATATATGCTGGTTTATGGTATAGAAGCCGTCATTCCCGCCGAAGTAGAAATTCCTTCCTTAAGGATTATATAGGAAGTTGAGCTCGACGATGCAGAATGGGTGAAGAGTCATTACAAGAAGCTAGCTCTTATAGATGGGAAAACAATGAATGCGGTATGTCATGGTCAACTTTATTAGAACACAATGTCCAGAGCCTTTAACAAAAGAGTCAAGCCAAGACAGTTCACACCGGGGCAACTGGTGTTAGAGAAAATTTTTCCGTATCAAGATGAAGCTAAGGGGAAGTTCTCTCCCAACTGGTAGGGTCCATACATAGTTTATCGGGTTTTGATAGGAGGAGCCCTCATACTTGCAAAAATGGATGGAGAAGTCTGGCCAAAGCCAATCAATTCAGATGTAGTCAAGCGTTACTACGTGTAATCTTTATGCTTTCCTTTTATGATGTAAATTGAACTACGCCTCACCTGATACTCGTTTAAGAGGGGATACGTAGGCAGCCCTATGGGTTCAGTCACAATTTAATAAAATTTTCATTCCCCCCCCAATTGGAAACTGGGGCAGAATTTTGAGGAGGACCCTCAAAATTCCGAATTGATTTCAACCGATCGTCGTAAACAATGGTCAGAAGCGCCAACCCATTAACTGGGTAGAATTTTGAGGAGGACCCTCAAAATTTTGTAGTAAGAGAGGTTGCAATGTCTCGAACCACGTCACAATCATCGGTTCATCTAAAAGTCGTTTCTTAATTATATACTTACGTCATACTTTTACAAAATCATGCATGTTTATTACTGAAATTGCCTTGTTTAGCAACGCTACCCAAATGATACACATAGTATCACTATATCAAAACCAAGAAGATCAAGCAGAGCCAGCAAGGATACGAACTAACCTTCCCTCACCTTACAAAACACACGATTTTTCTTTGAACGCAGGCATTTGGATTACGAAAGCATCAGATGTACTATACACCCACGAGACGAACATCGTTCAGGAATACAACTCTCAAAACTGTCGCACTTACTCATATTTGCCATCCATACACACACAGTGATGTTTCGTGTGACGTAATGTTCCCAGGAGTCACAATATCGCAACCTACTATCAGCTAAGGAAGCTCTGTTACCATTTGTTATTTTATTTCTTGCATAAGGCTACCATTCTGCCTTCCTAGACTAAACGTTCTCTCCATCTACATTTCTGCATTACATAAGGCTACCATTTTGCCTTCCAAGACTAAACGCTTGTCTCTATCTGTATTTCTGCATTGCATAAGGCGACCATTCTACCTTTCGAGACTAAACGTTGTCTCCATCTGCATTTCCGTATTGAGTAAGGCTACCATTCTGCCTTCTGAGTTTAAGTTTTACCTCCCTCTGCATTCGCATGCCTAAAAGATCGCCACCTTATCTGCATTTGCATGGCTAAAAGATCTCCACCTTAGCTACATTGCATGGCTGAAAGATCGCCACCTTATCTACATTTGTATGGCTGAAAGATCGCCACATAATGCATTACATGGTTGAAAGATTGCCACCTTATTTGCATTTGCATGGCTGAAAGATCGCCACCTCATCTACATTGCATGGCTGAAAGATCGCCACCATATCTATATTTGCATGGCTGAAAGATCGCCACATACTGCATTGCATGGCTGAAAGATCGCCACCTTATCTGTATTTGCATGGCTGAAAGATCGCCACCTTATCCACATTTGCATGGCTGAAAGATCGCCACCTACTGCATTGCATGGGCTGAAAGATCGCCAAATACTGCATCTCATGGGCTGAAAGATCGCCAAAACATCCGAAGGCATCATTGTTCGGAGGCACCATTTTCATAGCCCGAGAACGCCATGTCATGGCCTGAGGACCCATTTTAATCTTTTATATATCATTATTCAAAGGCATCATGGTTCGGAGGCATCATACTCATAGCTCGAGAGTATCATTTCATGTACTGCGATCTTTATTATACGCTTCATGGCCCAGAACATCATGGTCTAAGGACATCATTCTAACTGTCCGAAGACAATCTTCATGGTCCAACGGGCAATTTCATCATGTTTAAATTTATGCACAATATATGCTTGTATTGCTTATTTGCAGGTAAACCGGCAAGTACCGACCATCTCAGAAAGAGCAATCCTGCACCAGTTCTCGCAGCCCTATCAGACCTTAATCGTTCACCCCATACCAGATATTGCGTCCGTTCTTGAAAGTTTCCATCGGCATACGCCGCCAACGGATTCTGAACTACATCTGGCCTGATTCCTGTAAAATGAGGGATATGTAGGCAACTCAGAAGCCAGGGCACGACCTAAACTCCTTCTAACCGTCTCGCTCGGTCAAAATTGGCCATCATATCTTTATCCGACAACTCTTTCATCCTTCCCGGGTAAAGAGGGGCAGTTGTTGATACCCAATTTTTTTCTATATATTTTCTAATATATGAAAAATACTTTCAAAATAGTATATGTATGCATATATAAGTATGTCCAATTGTTTTAATATTTTTCCTTAATTTTTAAAGGTTTTAAAATCAATTTATTTCCCTATTTGCATCCCTAAAAATCCAATAATAATTTTCAAAATTATTATTTTTGATGATTCATTTATTGGATTCTCATATTTATTCTAAAATATAGCTAAGATAATCTTTGCATATTTTTACAAATTTATTTAGTATTTTAAAGCTAAATTGCATATAATTTGCAATATCAGCCTTTTTAAGATTTAATTGTGTTTATATTTATAAAAATTAAGCCCAGCATTTTTAAATTGAAAATTATAGATTATAAATCATTAAATCTATTAATGCTTTTAATTTTTTTTAAGAAATTAATTTGCTACTTTTATTAAAATAAATAAAGGAAAAGTGGCTATTTAAAATCTAGCCCCAATTGCATTTCAATTACAGCCTGAATTGGACCCCTAATTTAAACCCAATTACCCAGCCCAATTGCCATCTGAACCGACCCAAGCCCTAAATCCGCCTACCCCGACTCAAGACCCGCTAAATCCTGGCCGTTGATCTTTTAGATCAACGACCCTCACGACTCCTTCCCTTTTTTTAATTCCAACAACCCCTAACCCTAGCCTTATTTCCAAACTTCGCCGCCTCTAAACCCCCTTCTCTCTCAAATCCTCTCAAACCCTAGCCGCCGCCATCAAAATACAACCCTAATATCTCCCGAATCTATGGCTTCCAAGGTCATCGGAGACCTGTATCCACCTCTCATGGCTTCTACGTGTTCGATTATGTGGTCGCATGACCGGATCATGAAGGGTTTTGTCCAATCTTTGCTCTGATGGCTATTCTGCGGTCATCTCTGACCTTTCTCCGGCCAGCCATGGCTATTCGAGTCAGACTTTTTACTCTCCTGCTTAGATCGATGGTTTTCAAAACCTTTCTCATCATTTGGGGTTCTCCTGAAACCTTAAGCTCTAAGGTTCTTCCAATTTCTTTTAGATCTGCTTTAGGTCTATGTTTTCTTTGAAATTCTAAATGTTTTTCTCGAAGTCTCTTTTAAGACTCTACTTCCAAAACTCTTTATCTTTTAGGGTTTTCTTGTTAAGTTATTTCAAAGCTTTCTCTGATTTTTGACATGTTCTACTAAATTTTTGTACCCCTCTCTGAGTTTGCATGATAAAAACCCTAGTGGCTTCTGAGCTTTCCTGGTCCATTTGTATTTATTTGTTTGATTTACCTGTTTGTTATCTCTAGGCTCGATTGGTGTTGAAAAACCCTAATTTTGGGTTCATTCGAGTTCTTGGGACTACTTATTTGTTTGATTTGCTTGTTCCTCATCTCTAGACTCGATTGGTTTCAAAAACACTAATTTCTTTGGGGTCTATTCGAGTTTCTAAAAATGCTTATGCAATACATCTGTTTGAAGTTGCTCGACTTGATTTGAAATCCTTTTGTTTCAGCATCTGTTTCTTTATGTTATTTTGGTTTCTTGCTATCATTGAAACTCGACTATACTTTTTCAAAAGGGCCTTTTACTTGACCCTTTGCATGCTTCTGATACTCTCTATTCTCTCTATTACTAAGTCAATAAAATTTATCCATATGATTACCATGTTTCGATAGTTTGCTATCTACTGACTTTGTGATTGTTATTGCATGCTGCTTCTCTTTGCCATAGTTTGGCCTCGCATGCCTAATGTTCATGCACTCTATTTATATACTGAATTCCCCTCTTGAATGATCTTCATTTATGGATTGATTTCAAACCATTCCTTGTAGAATTTCGATTGCACTGGTATGTTAAGTAATTGATTCTTTTCCTTGTTTTGCCTTACTGAATCCCTTCCCAAAATCAGTACATTCTTGTACTTAGACTTAATTGCTTACTCAGTTGTTTTACTGCTTCTTTTATGGCAACTGTCAGTTTACCTATAAATTGATTTCTTTCCTTATTTTTGAGTACATCACTGCCCGTTACGAAAGTGATCCCTTAATTAAAGGCAATCATGTGTGTAATTGATTTTGAATAGTGATTGTTTCCATGTTTGTGGCTTATTACCTCTCTTTTACTCGTTTTCAAAAGCTATAAATACCTTGTACTTCTCTTCTTTCAAACAGGAACACTTTTATCTCTGTATTCACACTTACACTCAAACACTCTCTCTTGCTTTACTACTATTTGTGCTACTGCCTGTTTAGCCGGCTGAAAGTCAAGGCTATATTTCGAAGTCCTGCTACTTTTCTTTACTGCACTTTGCTTCTTTGACTAGTATGTTCTAATTAAGTTTTCAGCATCAACAACAACATGCTTCTTTACTGTTTCTTCTTTCTTGTCTGTCTCCTTTTGTATTTAACTAATTTCCTTTGTTAAGAATGCTGCATTCTGCCTTCCTTGTTCTAAGTTAATGTTTCTTTATCATGGTTTGAGCACCTTAAATTCCCATCCCCAATATGTTTGATAACTGTGGTTGGTATGGGGCATGTCAACATTAAACATTATTGTCCATGACTCAATCTTGGTCCATCTGGGACCATAACCTTCATGTTTCCTCTGTTTGTTGTGTGTTTTGGTTGGCTCATAGGCATGCCAGCATCTTCTATTGATGTGCATGCCCAAAGCTGGCCTTTGCCCAATTACACAGGCTCTTCGCAATGAATCCCCAACCTCTGACCCCTTGCATGAAGTTACCAACTCTATGTTTTACTGGTTACTGCTTTCCTACCACCCTTTACCCCTCTCCTATAATCTCCTCAGTTGTAAAACCCCTATTCTTGCACTTCCTCTATCTTCCTAGACTTAATGTGAGCCTTGACTTGGGACCCATGAGCTCACTCTGAACTTGGACACATAAAGGCTGTCACTTCCACACTACACTCAGCTCTATTCTAATTAATGCGACTTGGGTGTGAGCACTGCCCGGGGCCCTTTAAGACCCTTAGGGAACTTTGATACACTCAAGTTTGAGAAAGGCTTTAAAGCAATGGCATCGTAAGGCAGTTTATTCCATAGCTCAGGGAGGAACCAAGAATCAGGCCTCCTCTAGTCGTATTTTTATTTACTTTGATGTATTTCAGTATTCCCGATTTGTAATAATTTGTAATAAATATTTGGGGCTGGCTAGTGAAAAGGGTTGGGTAATTATGCATGTCAGGGGTAGAAAATATGCCTATAGGACTACTTTAAATTCTGCATATTCAAGCTACATTTAGAAACCATGCCTATAGGGTATTTTAATTCTGCATCTTCCAACTGCGTTTAGAAAGCATGCCTATAGGACTATTTTACATCCCGCGTGTTCAATTCTACACCTTAGACATCATACCTATAGTGGTTTATTTACTCTGCTTGTTTAACTTCACGGCTAGATAACTTGCCAATAGGACTTCATTCTAAATTCTGCAAGCTTGTTACCACACAGACATCATGCTCTAGGATTTAAACGGCTATAAATTAGTACCACGTTCAAAATCAGCACGCTAGATACCATGTTCATAGGAGTCAAAACTAGCAATAATGGATCCTATCGTCTGCAACTAGTCTAATGTAAAACCAGTCTATTTTGAACCAGTGCTTAAGTAACTGGTTAACACGATTTAGCAAGCATGCCTGTAAGGTTTCAAATCATTCGCTTTAAGCTGTGACTACATTCAGGATCAATAATAGATACCATGCTTCTAAGGTCTCACCTAAACACTTAGGCAAGCCTTAGGCAATATAAATAAAACTGAACTCGCCTCTGTTATTTGTTTAAGTGCTACAACCAATAGGTAGGCCTGATTCGAGTTTCCTAACTGAGTCATGTAATAAGCCAGGCCTGCTGCAACAACAACAATCTCCTCTTCCCTCAAGTATTTTTAGAATCAGACCTTACTCATTTGTTTATGTCATGCTATTGGATTATTTTGTTTGAGGAGGTATACTTGAGCCTTATGTGTTTATGTGTTTCCCCTTTAATGTGCAGTTTTTTATATGTTTTGTATGTCGCCTTAGATATTTACCTTTGATACTTCAAGTCAGCCTAATATCCCTCCCTTTAGGATTAGTAGTCCTAAGTACCTCCCGGACTGATAGGAACGGGATGGGTAATAGTATGTGTTAGAAACTGAGCTTCCACCAGACTGTATAGAGAACCGGGTTCTCTAAGAGGTTCCACTGAAGATACTGATGAGCCGAACTATATAACGATCTGGTCCTATATCAGTTTGGTATAGTGCTAACTACTGAACAAGTATGTAAATGATACACAAGATAAGTTCCCCTTGTATAGAGAACCAGATTCTCTATAGGTTCCCACTATAAGCAACAGACTGTAAAATTAACCAGTATAGGGAATCAGGTTCTCTAATTGTTCTCGCAGTAGCTCGGAAGTAAGTGAAGAACACAAAGGATTTTTACGTGGAAAAATCCCAACTCAAGGGGACAAAAACCATGACCTACACTTGTAGGCTTTCAACTTTACTAACTTGTAAACCCCTATTACAAGCCACTTTGCAATAACCCTATTACAAAGACTTCAACTAACTTGTGGTACTCTTACCACAAGCTACTTTGTGACTCCCTAGTTACAAAGGATTTTAACTAACTTGTGATGCTCTCACCACAAGCCACTTTGTCACTCTACAGTAACAAAGGATTTTCACTCTAACTTGTAATAACACTATTACAAGCCACTTTGTAACTGTCTTGACTGCTCCCTTTCACTGTTCCCTACACACTTAAGTCAATGATTAGACTTAGGAACCCAAGCCAGCTTGGGTCCCTTATAATGATAGAACGGGCGAATCAAACTACTTTTTTTTTCCCATGTAGGCAACACATATTTTCTTTTCAGAGAACCAGATTCCTCATCAGTACGCCTCTTTTCAACAAAAACTTTGTTTTTCTATAAAGACTCAATTTTAGATTTACAAGGGTCCTTGTAATGACTAGTTTGATCACAGTGAGTGCACTACCTATTATCAACCACAGTTACACACCTCCTATGGTGATTATAGGAGGTTTTAGCCTTTGGGAACCCGATGCCTTGCCTGTTTCCACCATTTTAGTGACTTATCAAGATCATTTTTAACCCTTTTTAAATTCTCTTGAAGTTGTCTATTCTTTTCAAGCTCATCAACAAGACTTGTTTTAATTTTCTTAAGCTCACTCTCAAGCTCAAGTTGAGCCTTTCTAACCACTTCCTCTCCCTCAGTGTTGTCTATCCATTTTTTGTTTGTTTTTTCAACAAGCTGTGTTCTGTAGTTACTTCTTCCACTTGTTTCCTTAAATCTACAATGGAAACTATCATATCATCCCTTTCTTGCTCAGTAGCAGCAATTTTCTCTACTAGAGTATTCTTTTCTTTGCTAAGGGTCTCTATGGTTTCCTTCAAGTCATCAACCACTACCATCAAATCATCTCTAGACTGTTCAGCATCTCCCAGCTCTATGATTAAGGCATCTGTATCATTAACAAAACTATAATATGTATCAATTAGAACATTTGCTAATGACATCAATTTTTTCGAAGAGTAAGACTTTAGATTTCTCTGAACATCCCTGAAAGTTACCTCATCATTGTTGTCCTCTTCATCCTCATCGGACTGAGCCATCAATGCAAACAATGAATCAAATTCCTTCGCTTCATTTTGCACTGCCATCATGGAGTTGCTTTCTGAATCGGGTTCGTCTTCTGGTTCAATTGGTGGAGTCTCCCCATGCAGCAAAAGCTTGCTTCATAACATTGTCAGCTCCTCTTTTTTGGCTGAATCGTTTGTTAGGAACCGGGTTCCTTTTTGCCACTTTGTCAGAGTTGTTTTTGTAATGCTCTTGTTTCAGAAATGGGCAGTCTTTGATGAAGTGTCCAGGCTTTCCACACTTATGATAGCAATCATTTCCTTTGGAATTCCTGCTGGAACTTCCTTTCTTTGGGATCCCACTATTTTTGCGAACCATCTTCTGAGATCTTTATGGTCAATTGGTTGATTGACTTTCCTCAAGGTTTGGTTGAGCAGCCATGTAGATCCTTTCTAGGTGTTAACCTTTTAGAAAGAACCCGCTCTAATACCAATTGTTAGAAACTGAGCGTCCACCAGACTATATAGAGAACCAGGTTCTCTATGAGGTTTCACTGATGATACTAATGAGCCGAACTATATAGCGATCTGGTCCTATATCAGTTTGGTACAGTTCTAACTACTGAACAAGTATGTAAATGATACACAGGATAAGTTCCCACTATATAGAGAACCATACTCTCTATAGGTTCCCACTGTAAGCAATAGACTGTAAAATCAACCATTATAGGGAATCAGGTTCTCTAATTGTTCTCACAGTAGCTCGGCAGTAAGTAAAGAACACAGAGGATTTTTACGTGGAAAAATTCCAACTCAAGGGGACAAAAACCACGACCTACACTTGTAGGATTTCAACTTCACTAACTTGTAAACCCCTATTACAAGCCACTTTGCAATAACCCTATTACAAAGACTTCAACTAATTTGTGGTACTCTTACCACAAGGCACTTGTGACTCCCTAGTTACAAAGGATTTTAACTAACTTGTAATGCTCTCACCACAAACCACTTTGTCACTCTACAGTAACAAAGGATTTTCACTCTAACTTGTAATAATACTATTACAAGCCACTTTGTAACTCTCTAGTTACAAAGACTTTACAACTTGACTAACTCTAGCCAAGACACAAACTTAGAGGGTTGTGATTTTGGATTTCCTAAAAATAGCTTCTAAGAAAGCAAGATAGGAGTTACAATGAAGATCAAATAACAAAGACTCAACAACCTAAGGACTTAAGATAACTTCAATCTTAGATCAAGTCCTTGAGGTTGAAGCGGCTTTGTTCTTGAGAGAGGTTATTCTTTCACTTGAGAGAGTATTTTCGTTTATGATTTTGCAAGTCTTGAAGAGGGAGGCCTTGTGTCTTACACCAGTTTTATATTACAAAAGACATCACCTTAGTGATGTCCATTCACAATGGTGATGTCCAATATTGGTTAGTACATGTCCCTTCTCAATAGGAAGTGACTGTTGCACTGTCTGCAGAACTGTTGTGTGTATAGTTGCAGGCTGTCACTTTCTGCAGTTGCTTTCCAGCTGTAGTGTTGACTTATTCTTCTGTCAGGGGAACACCAAGGTATCAGGTCCCTAATCTGGTTCCTGTGATTCTGAAGGCAGACTGCCCAGATTATCTTGAGTCGATCAACTTGAATGATTGTACCAGGCATGCTTCAGGTCCTTCATCTGGTTCTCTCATGAAGTAAGGTGTTTTACCTTCCTTGATTGTGTTTATGCATGTGTGACATTACTTACAATTATGTAAGAAAGTTAGGTAAAGAACCTTCCACAGAAAGTTGACTGTTGCATTGTTCCTGTACAGTAGCGTGTGCAGGCAGCAACTTTCCTGCTGGAGAGTTGAGTTCATACAATCTCCTCAGGAACTGGTAGGGACTTGTTATCTCAGATGTTCCTTCCGCTCTTCCTCACATGAGTCATTACTATCAGCTTTGAGTACCAGATTCTTTTCTCTCTTTGGTTCTCTTCTTTCACTGTCTATCTTCCTCTTCATCTCATAGGTCTTCAGATTTCCAACCAGCTCTTCTATGGTCAGCTCCTGCAAGTCTTCTTACTTTCCCAAAGGCTGGATCCCAACCTGAAACTTTGTCATCTCAAGGTCTTGTAAGTGTGCAACAGGTTCCTTATCTAGTTCTGGATGGTAAGTTTGTTAGATCATCAAAACACAAAGTAAAGTACTTGTGCCCAAGGTACTTATAACCTATCAACATGCAATAGTGGTCGAGACCAATCTGTGCTTTAGTACCTTAAACGGGGTGGGAAAGGGTAGATATGGATATAATGACCGATGCACTAATACCACGTGTATCCCCTCTTCCGAGGAGTGTCATACCACGTATTGCATTTAGGTGATCGATATTATAAACAAACCTAGGACCCCTCTTTGTTTTTTACAAGCATGTTTAGCTTATAACTTTCAAACCTTCGATAAATTATTTTCAAACATTTGTTTGTTTAACTTAAATTAAATCCCCTCTTACTTGAGCTTATTTGATTACTTGCTAATTGTACAAATTCACAATAAACTGTCTGGCCGGGAACCACACTAGTGGATCCTGAGGGGTGCCTAACACCTTCCACTTAGGATAATTTCAAGCCCTTACCCTATCTCTGGTTATTCAAATGACTTAGAATTGAACTCCATTGGTGTCCTAATGCACCTCGAATCATTAGGCGGCGACTCTTCAAAAAGTGCAAAACCCAGTTCCCAAAAGGAACAAGTTATCCTACATCAAATGTCATAAACCCGATTTCATGAGAAAAAGGGGGCGCGACACCCGTGGCGTAGTTGTGACGCTTAATTTCTAAAAATTCGGGGGTATATTTATGTGACCCGGCCACAATTTAATAAAATAAATATGTTGTATATCATGGGTACGATTCCCGTGACATGATTCACAACGGGTAATCAAATAATTAGATGTATGATAATTGGATTATTAAAAGCGGTTTAAAGGGATAAAATGCACATAGGTTTCAAAAGATGTTTTAAAATCAGATAAATAGCCCAATAATAATAGTTGGGTGACCGTGCTAAAACCACGGAACCCGGAAATGCCAAATACCTTCTCCCGGGTTAACAGAATTCCTTACCCAAATTTCTGTGTTCGCGGAATGTAAAACAGAGTCAATCCTTCCTCGATTCGGGATTTAAACCGCTAACTTGGGACACCATAAATTATCCAAGTGGCGACTCTGAATTTTAAATAAAATAATCATGTTTCGATTGTCACTTAAATTGGAAAAAATTCCCTTATATACCCATCCGGGGTAGTAAAAAGGAGGTGTGATAATTACCAAAAAAAATATAACTACCCCTCATATTTTACAAAATCAGTACCAACCATGTGATTCAAACTAAACTAAGATAGAAAGAAACATAACTAGACTCAACAATTGAACTAATAACCAACTAAGAGAAACTCATAACCTAATAACTAAATATCAAACAAAACAAAGTATTATTCGAACTAACTAAGTAAAACCATTAGCTTAACGTGTCACATACAAACTAATTGTTACATTAAATAACAATAAGTAAACAAAACTCTTAACTAAATAGAAACTAATCGCACTAATAAGGTAAATCATCTTGCAATCATAGAAATAACTCATGGAGAAATCAAACAGATAATTAAATGATTACACAAAAAGAACATGATCTAGCGAATTGACAACGATCAGAATGAGCAATGCATTACCTATCGATAAGAAATATACAATTAAACTAAACCTAACCAAATCACAGAAGCAAAAAATCAAAAAAAGGAACTAGGATTTTACCATAGCAAAGGATTCAATGCCAATTCGAATAGCGATGAGATGCCAAAATATAGAGCAGCTACGAATTGCAGACACTAAAGCCAAAGGTCCGGCAAACCAGTTTCGACCCGGTATCATGCTAGCGTGAAAAGCTTGCTCGAGTCTTGTCTAGGCAAAAGCGAGATAAAGAAGAATAAAATGAGAAGAAGAAGAAGAATAATAATAAGATGAGAAGGTGAGCAGCGGTAGTGAGGTGGCGGGCAGTGGTGGTCGCCGAATATTCGGCATAAAACCAATGACAAATAGTATCCTCCATCGAGTTATACTGATCTATGTGAAAATTAGGTGGAAAAAAGGGCTAAATCTTCTCGAATAAGCGAAAAGGGTAGCGTCTAGGGTTTTGAATTTTCTTAAATTTATGGAGATGTGTGAGGATTTTGGGGATTTAGGGTTTGGATGCGGGTAGAGGATGAAGAGACGAGGATATTAATGTAGGTTTGATGGTGTTTGGTGTTGGCCAAATGGAAGCGCCGCCATGGCAGAGGTGGCGGTAGCAGAGATGAAGGAGAGAGAAGAAAGAGAGAAGAGAGCGAAGAGAGAGGTCTCTAGGGTTTGGGTAAATGGCCAAATATCTGATTTTTTGGCCTTTTATTTGGAAAAAGGAGATGAAATGAGGTCCGTTGGATTGAAGGGTGATCAACGGTTAACATTGGATCTCTGATTTAATTAAGCAAAATGACTTAGTTTCACCATGAAACTACACTGTTTAGCTTATCTCCCTAGCCAACCTTATTTGGACCGGGTCAGTGCCATTGGGCCACTAATTTTGGTTCAATTTTTTGGTCGATTTTGATTAAAAATGCAACTTAGCCCAAACTTTTATTCCCTTCTTAATTAAACAATAGGAAACTCCTAAAACGTACATATAAACACATAATAAACATAAAAGAAGTAAAAGAAAAGAGCAAATACTAGGTAATTACAACAATTCAGGGGCAGAACCCTTGGTTCGGAAGCTAATCAGAGCCGGCTACTATTGGACTGCAATGGAGAAGGATGTGAAAGACTTGGTATGGAAATGCGACGAGTTCCAAAGACACGCTCTGATGATTTATCAACCGAGAGAAATGCTCCACTCGGTCTTGTCTCTCTGGCCATTTATGACATGGGGAATATACATCGTCGGTCCCCTGCCATGGGCACCCGGTAATGCTCAATTCATACTATTCATGACCGATTATTTTATCAAATGGGTCGAGGCCCAGGCGTTGGAGAAGGTCCAAGAGAAAGAAGTTATTGACTTCATCTGGGATATAATCACATAATATGTCGATTTGGGATACCAGCCGAGATTGTTTGTGAGAACGGGAAACAATTTGTCGACAGCGAAGTGAGTAAGTTTTTTGAAGATCACAAGATCAAGAAGATATTGTCAATGCCTTATCACCCTAGTGGGTATGGGCAGGCGGAATCAACAAACAAAAATATACTCCAGAACCTGAAAAAGAGGTTGACCATCTCGAAAGGAAAAGGGAAAAAAATCTTTCCCAAAGTCCCGTGGGCATACCGTACGACTTCGATATCAAGCACCGGGGCCACCCTGTTTTCTTTGATCTATAGAGTCGAAGACTTAATAAATGTCGAGGTAGGGGAACCAAGCCTCAGGTTCCAATATGCTACCGAAGAGTCAAAAGACGAGGCCATGATCACGAGACTAGAACTATTGGATGAAAGGCGGGAGGCCTCCATGGTCCGGTTGGCCGCTCAAAAGCAGCGAGTATGAAGTTGCTACAACTGAAGAGACAAATTTCGACACTTTCAAGTCGGGGACTTGGTATTGAGAAATGTAGCACAACACACCAAGAACTAAAACGAAGAAAAATTGGGCTCGAATTGGGAAGGACCATATCAAGTTGTCGGAATAACCGGCAAAGGCTCATATAAACTCGAAGCGGAAATGGTGTACAACTACCAAACAACTGAAATGTGACACACTTAAAGAGATACTATTTCTAAGGTACAAACTTAATTCCTTTTAAATATTTTTATATTACGGACTAACGTGTGAAGGTACTCGGCGGTGGATGTGGCTATTAGGTCTGAAATCACGTATTGCACTCTTTTTTCCCTTGAACCAATTTTGTCCCGAAGGGGGGTTTTTCGTCAAGTTTATTAATGAGGCAATAGTAAAACGTGCTACCTTAGATTTGAAGACTGGACTTAAACTAGAATCGATGATCGTTTGCATCAGATCAACAGTATCTGAGCCCTCACAAATTCGACCTTGATTACTGGGGGCCATTACCCCTAAGATTTTTAGCAAGGGAAAAAAATTTCATGTGCCAAAATCTAAGGCTTGGTGGTTATGATTCATCATAAGGGTTAAACAGTCATACGAACTATGTCCACATAGTCCACTCTAGCCACGACACAAGTTTTATGCACATTCGATCCTATACCTTGCATATTAAGCAACGAAAGAAATTTCTACTTCCCTTACACTTTATTACTAAGAATTTTATTTCTTCGATCCAGGATCCTAAAGCCCATAGGAAACCTCTACTCAGTGCGACATATTCTTGCCCGAGGGAACCCCATTCCATGACGACCGAGCTCAGTTGTGCCTGGGGGTCATCATTTTGTCGAGACCACTTATTGCCCTTGTCCTTTGACACTCGGAGTTAGTCCTTGTCCGATACCAGATCCACTTTTGCAGCCTCTTTCTCTAAAGCTAGCAGGTCCATCCTTCCCTTCCACGCCTCAGTCATGGACTTGACCTCATCCATCTCAACCCGAAGTAGGTCGATGTTGATACCCAATTTTTGCCTATATATTTTCAATATGAAAAATACATTCAAAATAGCATATATATATATATGCATATATAAGCATGTCCAGGTATTTTATTATTTTTCCCATATTTTTAAGGGTTTTAAATTGATTTATCCCCCTTTTTTATCCATGAAATTCCCAATAATTATTTCTAAAATTATTATTTTTGATAATTCATCTATTGGATTTTTATATTTATGCCAAAATATGATTAAAGTAATTTTTAAATATTTTTACAATTTCATTTATTATTTTGATTGCCTAATTGCACATAATTGCAATATTAGCCCTTTTCGGGTTTAATTAGGTTTTATATTCATAAAATTGGGTCCTATATTTTTAAATTATTAATTATATATTATAAATCATTTTAGCCTTTTAAATTACCTTTAAGAAACCATTTACTATTTTTATAAATTAAAAAAGGGAAAACTGGCTATTTAAACGATAGCCCCTTTTGTATTTCAATTCTAGCCCATTGGACCCCAACTCCCCCAGCCCCATTTTAACTCGACCCTAACCCTTTTAAACCCTACCCAAAACCGGATCCCTACCTACCCCATTTAATCTAGGCCATTGATCATTCAAATCAACGGCCACCGTTCACCCTTACCTTTTTTTAACCCAAACAACCACCCTAACCTAAATCATTCTCACCAACCTGCCGCCCTTGAATCCCCTTCCTCTCCAGTTCTCTCTACAACTTCACTCAAACCCTAGCCGCCGCCACCTAAGTTAACCCTAATCCCCTTCGATTCTTACCCAATCCACGGACTCCCATGGTTGTTTGTTTCCGTGATTTCATGGACAGATCTCAAAGAGATCTAGTCCAGTTTTGGCTCAACTTCTATCTATGGTCTTTTCTGGCCATCCATGGCCGATCGAGTCAGATACATGGCTTTTTCGGCTAGATCGGTAACTTTTCGAAGTCTTTCTCATCTTTCTGGGTTCTCCGAAACCCTAATTTTAAAGGCTTTCCGATTATTTTTCAGATCTGCCTTAAATTTATGTATGGTATGAACCTCTTAAGTATTTTCCTTAAGGGTTTTCCGATTTTTCACCGCTACTTTTCGTTTTAAACGATTAGGTTTTTTTTCTTAACCTCTTTTAAAAGATCTCTTCTCTCATTTTTAGTGTTGTTTTATGATTTTACTATGATCCAAACGATTTGTTTATGCTTTTCTTCTACCTGACTCAACATGTTAAAAACCCTAAATATCTTTTGTTTTATTCGGGGTCCCGGAACTGTCTTTGTTTATTTTGTATACTTGTTCCAACTGGGTTTTTTGAGTTTAGATCATTTTCTTTGTTTAACTTTATTGATTCTGAGCTTTGTTAAAACCCTAGTTTCTTGAAATTTTACTCACTTGTTACTGATAATTTTTTTAAAAGATCTTCTTTACCTGTTGCTTTGTGTTAGACTGTTTCCTTCATTTTTGGTTCTATATGACTACTTGAATTTGGTGACTACTATGCTTCGAGTAGGTTCTTTTACTACTGAGCCCTAGCCTACTCCTGGTACTGCTGCATGTTTGTGTGCATCTAGTTGTTTCTTTTGTCAATACAGTTGGCCTTGCATGTTCATTATTCTCTATTTATATGGCGAAGTGCAGAATCATGATTCTTTCTTGATTGATCTTGATTTCCTCAAGTTACGACTAATTGCAAATATTTTCTTATAAACCCCTGGTTTCACTCGTTTTGTTTAAATTGATTGATTCCCTTCCATTGTTGTGATGCTTTACCCATGCTGAATCCTTTCCCAAAATTAAGTATATTTTGTACTTAGACTCAATTATTTACTCTATACCATTAATATCCCTTATATGGTCAGAAATCAATCTTTCTCAAAATTGGTTTTCTTTCCATAATTATTCCTGTCAGAATCCGTTTGAACAGTAATTCCTTGATTAAAGGAAAGTACTTGCATTAATTAATTCTGATTGTGATTATTTCCATTTTTGTGTTAAAACTTTACTTGTTACATTATTTTCTACTCGTTTTCAAAACTATAAATACCCTACCCTCTCTTCTCTAAAGACACGAACAACTGAGTTCAAAAACACACATTTACACATTCAAACTCTTTTTTTTCTCTACTACTTGTGCTACTGCCTTGTCTAGCCGGCTAAAAGCCAAGACTGGACTTTGGAACCCTGATTACTTTACTTTTCCTTCACTTTGCTTCTTTAACCGGTATGTCTCTAGTTTTAATTCTGAAACTTAAACCTATGTGTTCCTTTGTTGTCAATCATTGTCTCTTTCTGCACTAACTTAATGGCTCATGCTGTTGCACTTTTGTTTACTACTTTAATCAGCATGCTTAACTTTCTGGCCTCTTTTGTTCAAATGTAATTAGCATGTTTACTTGTTCTTGTTTGTATCCCTCAACTAGCATGTCTTCTAAGGTACTTGAGTCATGACTGATTATGTGTTTCTGTTTGGGTCTTCTATGACCCCAACCCCTACTCCCCTCTTTGTAACTGCCGAAGCATGTAATTCTCTCTGAACTTGCTCTGTATGTGTTGTTATTGCTCCTACCCCCTCTCCCTTTCAACAACTATTTTATTAGGCAATTCTTCTGCTGTTTTACAAACTTACTTCAACCATGTTGTATCTAAAACTATTTTCCAACTCAACTCCTTTGAGTCTATGTCCAACACTCTCACATGCATTATTATATCATTAGGTTCTATCCATCTTGTGTGAGCCTTTATTTGGAACCCTTGAAATCCCTTTAAACACTAACAAACATATCATCTCTGCATATTCTGGTAATCATGTTTAAACGTTGTAATATTTGTGCATATAGAAATTGCTTCTTAGGATCTTGCATATACATCATTTTGCATCTCTGCACAATAGGTACCATGTCTTTAGGATTTAATTTATATTCGCTTAAGCACGTTTAGGCTAACTATGAATGCATAAAGGGAATAAAATAATTTTTACTCAGTTTTTACATCCAACTAGCAATAATTCTATGTGTTGAACACCTAGAACATCATGTTTTAGGTAATAATAAGCTCCAAATTGTCTCATCAATTCTGAATAATTACTGAATACTACTTACGCCTAGGTAAGCCTTAGGTAATTACTTAAATAAAACTGGAACGGCCTCTATTTAATTCTAGACCGCTACAACCAGCAGTTAGTCCTGATTCGGACTTCTTTTCTAAGTTATATAATGAATCTGGTTCTGACTTAAACATCTTGCTTTAGGATTTTAAAATTCAGACCTTAACTGTGTATAGGTCGTGCTGGCTATGTGCACTATTTGTGGAGGTATAACTGAGCCTTCTATCTACTCATATGTTTCCCGCCTAATTGCAGTCTTATATGTTTTGTATGTCGCCTTAGAATTTTTACCTTTAAACCTGAGGGTCTGCCTAGAACCTCTTTCTTATAGAAATAGGAATCTTAAATTCCTCCAGGACTGATAGGAAGGGACGAGTAACAACATGCAATAGTGGTCGAGACCAACCCTCGCTTTAATTACCTTCACGGGGCGGGAAAGGGTTGATATGGATATGATGACCGGTGCGTTAATACCACGTGTATCCCCTCTTCTGAGGAGTGTCATACCAGGTATTGCATTTATGTGATCCATATTACAAACACACCTAGGACACCTATTTTATTTTTATAAGTATGCTTAGACTATAACTCTTTTCAAAACCTTGCCTTTATTAATCATATTTCAAACACTTGTGTATTCAAACTTAAATCCCCTTAGGATAATTTCAAGCCCTTACCCTATCTATGGTTACCAAACATAATTGTAGTTGAACCTTATAGGTGCCCTAACGCACCTTAAAATCGTTAGGTGGTGACTCTTCAAACACCCAGTTCACACAAGGAAATGAGTCATTACACCCTATGAATGTCGAAACCCGGACTCCTCTCCACGGAGGGGAAAAAGGGGGCACGACCGCATGGCGACTCTGCTGGGGATATTTAGGCTTTTGCCATTTCAGATTGTTCTTGTGAAATTACTTGTTTAATTCCTTTAAGCGTTTTGATTTTCAAAAGCGAACTGACATATCTTCTTTGTTTCCTTCTTTATTACTGCTTTAAATTATGAAACTGATGTATTTATCGCTTTCTTAACGTGCAAATACATGTCAACATACTTTTAATTATTGCATAATCATGCTCAACATCATACTTCACTCATGCCAAACAAATACTACCACAACGCTTTAATGAGTGGTTGCGCTCTTCCTATATCATTACCCCCTAAATTCGGAAAGGCATATTTGTGGTAAAACTAGTCGATCAGCGGTGCAAGCGACAGTTCTGTGCCTTCCCCCTTGAGTTGTCCGCTCAAGGTTACCAGTCTAAAACCCCATAGAAATCTAACTCTATTCAAATTGTGCATGCATCATGGTCAAACCTAGCCGGGTCAGTTATGTTATCCACATAATGATCCTTTAAGATAGCCTTGTCCAAAGTCCACTGGGTTTCCCTAAACCCAAACGGACATTATCACATTATGTGCATTTATTCGGAGAACTAAATGCTTCATGCTAAGTGTTGGTATTAAATAGTTGAGTCTAGTGAGGGTAAAGGCCTAACCATATTTGTCTTGCAGAAATATGAGGCACGAGGTCCCCAGTTTTGGAATGATTAGCACGCCCACACTCTTGCTAGACTGGTGGAGGAGTCTTCCATCAAATGACCAAATCAATGAATTGAAATAGAGGGCCGCCAAAGCAAGCAAAAAGTTAGAAAAACTGGAATACTTTCTGCTGGAATTGGAAGGAAAAGTGAGGAAGAGAGTCACCGACTGCCAGAACGCTGAGGGAAATGAAGGAGAACACCTGAAAAAGGCATTTTTACTGGTGAACCTATGCGAACTGGAGGATCTGATCAACGAGAGCATTCAACTTGAGGAAGGTCCTTCTGGGACCAAATAGATAGGAATTTACTTTTTCGCTTTATGAATGTAATAAGGCCAATGGCCATTAGTGACTTTTATTTATTGCTTATTTAGTGTTGATTTGGGATTCATATGTTTTTTATCAATAAAATGAGGCATTTAGCATTCTAAGTTCTCCAAATCAATTTGTCGCTAGGCCTACCTCGGGCACAAAGAGGTTCCCACATTAGGACACGATTTACATTCCCGCACTATGTGTTTAAACATTATAATACTTTTATAATCCTCACTAATTTGATTACCTTTCATTTTTATTTTTGTTTTTATTATTCCCCTCGCCAAAGGTTAGTTCGTGCACTCTAGCATCATCATCTTATTCCACAAGATCCAGGGGCCCTCCACCCACTCCTCCTCTTAGTCCTGTTAAAAGCAAGAACAAAGGCAAGATGGAAGATTTGAACAAAGTCAGGAAGGAGAACCCAACTGAATGGGTTGAGGCCACTGATGGCCATGATATTCAGGTTCTTAATGAGAATGTGTCACAACTTGAATAGAAATTGCTGAAATTCCAAGAAGAGCTCGATCAGGTTCGGAATCTGGCAAGCCTGTCATTTTCCCTTAGCACCCCAGATATCAACTTCCCAAACACCCAAAACCCTACACATCCTCAAAATATCCCAAAGAAAAAGAATTATTCCGCTCCTCATCATCACACTAGACCCAATGCAACACCTGCCATACCCTAAACAACACTCCACTACTCATCCTAAACCCCCCAAACTCCACAAACGACCATTTTCCACACCCACAACACTCCTATCTACGTGGAGACCATGCCACACTCTACCCAACCTATCTCAAACACACCTGAGTCTGATGAAAAGGATCTGCTTATCAGGAACCTGGCTGAGGAACTTAAGAAACTGACTAGCCAAATTTAGGGCATTGAGAGAAACAATGGAATCGAAAGGCTGAACTATGAGGATCTTTGTATACAGCCTAATGTTGAACTGCCCGAGGGGTACAAACCTCCTAAGTTTGAGATGTTTGATGGTATGGGTGATCCAAAGGTCCATCTGAGGACATATTGCGACAAGTTGGTTGGAGTAGGAAAAGATGAAAGGATCCGCATGAAGTTGTTCATGAGGAGTTTGAAAGGAGATGCATTTCTTGGTACTTCAGCCAAGATCCCAAGAAGTGGTCAAGATGGGTAGGCATGACGTCTGACTTTATGGATAGATTCGGGTTTAATACGGAGAATGCACTAGACGTGTTCTATATACAGAATCTGAAGAAGAAGCCCACAAAGATGTTTCACGAGTATGCTACTCGCTGGAGGTTCAAAGTTGCTACGGTCAGACCTGCCTCAGAAGAGGAACAGATGAACAAGTTCTTTGTCCGGGCTTAGGACCCACAATACCATGAATGCCTGATGCTGATTGAGAACCACAAGTTCTCTGACATTATCAAACTGGGTGAAAGAATTGAAGAAGGTATCAAAAGCGGTATGGTCACAAACTTCGAGGCCTTGCAAGCTACAAATAAGGCCATACAGTCCGGTGGTATGTCCAAGAAGAGGGACGTAGGGGCCGTGATGGTTGAACAAAGGACCAAGTCTCCCCTTAAATACCAAAATTACCCAAAACCTCCCCTCATATACCAGCCAACGCCAAATTACCAAGCACCATCACCTTCATGCCAAGCCCCACCACCAACTTATCAGTCACCTCCATCTCCTACATATCAATCTACTTCACCCAGATACTCCCAACACACTCATGTCTACCAAACCTGTAATGCTCAACCATCCCATTATCAATCACCCCTTACATGCCAAAACTTCCCTAGACCTCGACCTAATTTTGATTGCAGACCTCCAAAATAATATACAACCATCACTGAAACCATTAATCAGCTATATGAGAGACTCAAAGCTGCTGGTTATGTCACCCCCATCCCTGCTGCAACCCCTGAGAATCCTTCTCAATGGGTTAACCTAAACAAATCCTGTGCATACCACTCCGACATAAAAAGGCACACCATCAATGAATGCCGCTCTTTGAAAGACAGGATACAGTCTTTGATTGATAACAAGATCATTGTGGCAAAAGAACCCATCTGCAACAACCCTATTCCAGACCATAAGGGTGGAGGTATCCACATGATTGAAATGGAATATGACTGGAATCCCGAGGGATCAATCGGGTTGATCGCAGAAGGTGATAACCCAAAGAAGCCAACAATTACTCTCAATTAAATCATAGTCCAGATTCAACCGTTTGAGGACGCTGAGGTGAATATGTCTGTACCAATTGAGTTTGAAGAAACATCACCCGCAAAGACACCAGCACCAATTGAGGTTGAATTCGTGTCTTCGGCAAGTGCACCCACACCATTTGAGATTGTAGTTTTGCCACCCAAGGCACATGTACCATTCGGGATGAGGATAGCCACACCGATCCCAGTGGTGATGTCAACCATGACACCATTCCATACAAATAGCATACCATGGGACTATACAACCGAGGCAAGAAGGAAAGGCAAGGTCAGGTTTGAAGAAACTGTCACTGCATAGGGTATGGCAACAACTGGTAGAGTCTATACCCCAGAACACCTAGCTAAATCAAGCATACAGGCCTCCAATTGGCCTCCCCTCTTTGAGACAGGTCTGAACGACCTTTGGAGGAAAATACAGGCAAAGAATATTCAGTTATCGACCAGTTAAACAAGACGCCTGCACAAATATCCATTTTCTATTTGCTGCAAAATTTCGAGGCGGGCAAGAATGCTCTTTTAAAGGTGCTAAGTGAGGCATACATACCAAGTAACATCACTAGTAGAGAAATGGCTAACATGGTAGGACAAGTGCTGGAGAACCACAAGATCACCTTTCATGAGGACGAGTTGCCACCCGAAGGGCTGGGGCACAACAAAGCAATGCATATCACCGTGCAATGCGAAGATTATATCATCAACAGAATCCTGATCGATGAAGGTTCCAGTCTTAGAATTTGTCCGCTGGTAACACTCAAGAAGTTAGTTAAAGGGTTACATGAGATAAAAGACAGAGCAATCAATGTGAAAGACTTCGATGGTTCTCAGAGGTCCACCATTGGAGAGATTATTCTATGTTTGCAGATGGGACCAACCTGGTTCGAGGTCGACTTCTAAGTAATAGATGTGCCAGTGTCTTACAACTTGCTGCTGGGACGGCCATGGAATCATGCGGCTGGGGTCGTAGTATCAATGTTGCATCAGATAGTAATGTTCGAATGGAATCACCAGGAAGTGATCATTCACGGCGACGGTAGCAACCCTATATACAATAGCCAGACCATTTCAGCAATCGAAGAAAGAAGGAAGCTGGGTAGAGAAACTTACCACCATATTGAACGGGTCAATGCTATCGACAAAGACAAATGGTGGGATAGCAAAATCGAGAGTATACTGAATTGGAGTAGGTATGAACCTGTCAAAGGGCTCGGCAAGAACCTCCAAGGAATCACTAAGCCCATAATACTCAAGAAACATGGCACTACCTTCGGTTTGGGATATGATTACACCTGGGAAGAATTCAACAACTGGTCGCCACCATGGCGCGATCCTTACTCTCAATGGGAGCAGCCAATACCGCATCTGTATTAAAATTCTGAAGTAACTTCAGCCGATCGCCACAAGAGCAACAGTCAGAAACGTCAACCTATCAAATCGGGGTAGAATTTTGAGGAGGACCTTAAAAATTCCATTAGCAGGAGAGGTCGCAAAGTCTTGAACTATGTCACAGTTATCGGTTCATCTAAAAAATTATTTTAATTATACACTTATGTCATGTCTTTACAAAATCATGCATGATTATTACTGAATCTGCTTTGTTTAGCAACGCTACCCCATTGATATAGATGGTATCACCGGATCGAAGCCGAACGAGTCAAGCAAAGCCAGTGGGGATACAAACTAACCTCCCCCTTTTACAAAACTCACGATTTTTCTTTGGATGACGACACTAGGATTGCAAAATCATCAAACATACTATACGCCCATGGAATAAAAGTTGTTCAAAAGGACAATTCTCAGAACCGTCGCCCTTGCTAGCACTTGCTATCAACCCATAAGTAATTCTCCATAGTCACAATGCTCTCAGTGATCACAATGCCACAATCTGCTATCAGCTAAGAAAACTCTACTATCATTCATTATTTTATTTTTTGCATAAGGCTACAATTCTGCCTTCCCAGACTAAACGATGTCTCCGTCTACATTTGCATTGCATAAGGCTACTATTCTGCCTTTCGAGACTAAACGTTGTCTCCATCTGTATTTGCATTGCATAAGGCTACTATTCTGCCTTCCAACTTGCATAAGGCTACCATTCTGCCTTTCGAGACTAAACATTATCTCCATCTACATTTGTATTGCATAAGGCTACTATTTTGCCTTCCGAGACTAAACGCTTTCTCCATCTGCATTTGCATTGCATAAGGCTACTATTCTGCCTTCCAATCTGCATAAGGCTACTATTCTTCCTTCCGAGACTAAACGTTGTTTCCATCTGCATTTGCATTGCATAAGGCTACTATTCTGCCTTCCAATATGCATAAGGCTACCATTCTGCCTTCCGAGGTTAAGCTCTACCTCCATCTGCATTCACACCATCCCATTTTCTTCGAAACTAAGCACTATCTCAAGCACTGTTTATTTCGCTTTTCGTACGGGCTAAGCTCTGCCCTTCAATTCACAAGACTAAGCTATATCTTGTCCGCATCATACTACTGCATCCTTCATGGGCTGAAATATCGCCAACTCATCTGAAGGCTTCATCGTTCAGAGGCACCATCTTCATAGCCCGAGAACACCATGTCATGGCCTGAGGATCTCTTTCAATCTTTCTCATATCATTATTCAAAGGCGTCATGGTTCGGAGGCACCATCCTCATAGCCCGAGAACATCATTTCATGGCATGCGAATCCCTTATCACTCGCTTCATAGCCCAGGACATCATGGTCTAAGGACGTCATCCTCATTGTCCAAAGACAACATTCATGGTCCAACAGGAATTTACATCATGTTTAAATTTACGCACAACATATGCTTGTATTGCTTAGTTATAGGTAAACTGGCGAGCAACGACCATCCAGGCAGGAGCAATTCCGCTCCAGTTCCATCAGCCATATCAAACCTTAATTATTCTCGTAAACCTATCACTCACCCAGCTCTAGATATTGCATCCGTTCTTGAAAAGTATCCATCGGCATACTCTGTCGACGGATCCTGAACTACATACGGCCTGATTCCTGTAAAACCAAGGATATGTAGGCAATTCAGAAGCTAGGGTGCAGCCTAAATCTTCTTCAAACTGTTTCGCTTGGTCAAAATTGACCATCATATCTTTACCCGACAACTCTTTCATCCTTCACAATCCCCTTCGATTCTCACCCAATCCATGGACTCCCATGGCTGTTTGAGACGTATAACGGTGTCCTATGTCTACTGGTTGTTTGTTTTCGTGATTTTATGGACAGATCTCAAAGAGATCTAGTCCAGTCTTAGCTCAACTTCTATCTATGGTCTTTTCCTCCATCCATGGCCGATCGAGTCAGATTCATTGCTTTTCCGGCTAGATCGGTAACTTTTCGAAGTCTTTCTCATCTTTCTGGGTTCTCTGAAACCCTAACGTTAAAGGTTTTCCAATTTTATTTCATATCTGTCTTAGATCTGTGTATGTTATGAACCTCTTAAGTGTTTTGCTTAAGAGTTTTTTGATTTTTCAAAGAGAATTTTCATTTTCAACGATTAGGTTTTTTTCTTAACCTCTTTTAAAAGATCTCTTCTCTGATTTTTAGTGTTATTTTATGATTTTACTATGATTCAAACAATTTGTTTATGCTTTTGTTCTACCTGATTTAGCATGTTGAAAACCCTAAATATCTTTGGTTTTATTCGGGGTCCCGGAACTGTCTTTGTTTATTTTGTATACTTGTTCCGACTGAGTTCTTTGAGTTTAGATCCTTTTCTTTATTTGTTTAACTTGACTGATTCTGAGTTCCTACCTTTTTAACTCAGCTTTGTTAAAACCCTAATTTCTTGAAATTTTCCTCACTTGTTACTAAGAGGGTTTTTAAAAGATCCCATTTACCTGTTGCTATTTGTTAGACTGTTTCCTTTATTTTTGGTTCTATGTGACTACTTGACTTTGTTGACTACTATGCTTCGAGTAGGTTCTTTTACTACTGAGCCCTAGCCTACTCCTGTTACTGCTGCATGTGTTGTGTACATAGTTGTTTCTTTTGTCAATACGGTTGTCCCTGCATGTTCATTCTTCTCTATTTATATGGCGAAGTGCAGAACCATGATTCTTTCTTGATTGATCTTGTTTTCTTCAAGTTACAACTGATTGCAAATATTTTCTTATAAACCCATGGTTTCACTCATTTTGTTTAAATTGATGGATTCCCTTCCTTTGATGTGATGTTTTACCCCTGCTGAATCCTTTTCCAAAATTAAGTATATTTTGTACTTAGACTCAATTATTTACTCTATACCTTTAATATCCCCTATATGGTCAGAAATCAATCTTTCTCAAAATTGGTTTTCTTTCCTTAATTATTCTTATCAGTATCCGTTTGAACAGTAATTCCTTGATTAAAGGAAAGTACTTGTATTAATTGATTCTGATTGTGATAATTTCCATGTTTGTGTTAAAACTTTACTTGTTACCTTATTTTCTACTCGTTTTCAAAACTATAAATACCCTACCCTCTCTTCTCTAAATACACGAACAACTGAGTTCAAAAACACACACTTACACATTCAAACTCTCTTTCTTTCTCTACTGCTTGTGCTACTACCTTGTCTAGCCGGCTAAAAGCCAAGGCTGGACTTTGGAACCCAGATTACTTTACTTTTCTTTCACTTTGCTTCTTCAACAGGTATGTCCCTAGTTTAAATTCTAAAACTCAAACCTATGTGTTCCTTTGTTGTTAATCATTGTCTCTTTCTGCACTAACTTAATGGCTCATGCTGTTGCACTTTTGTTTACTGCTTTAATTAGCATGCCTAACATTCTGGCCTCTTTTGTTCAAATGTAATTAGCATGTTTACTTGTTCCTGTTTGAATCCCTCAACTAGCATGTCTTCTAAGGTACTTGAGTCATGACTGATTATGTGTTTCTGTTTGGGTCTTCTATGACCCCAACCCCTACTCCCCTCTTTGTAACTGCCGAAGCATGTAATTCTCTCTGAACTTGCTCTGTATGTGCTGTTATTGCTCCTACCCCCTCTCCCTTTCAACAATTGTTTTATTAGGCAATTCTTCTGCTGTTTTACAAACTCATTTCAAACATATTGTATCTAAAACTATTTTCCAACTCAACTCCTTTGAGTTTATGTCCAGCACTCTCACATGCATTCTTAGATCATTAGGTTCTGCCCCTCTTGTGTGAGCCTTGCGTTGGGACCCTTGAGCTCCATCTGAACCTGGAAACATAATGGTTGGCTCTTCCACACTGCACTTAATCTTGCTTATGCAATCTGGGTGTGAGCACTGCCTGGGACCCCTTGAGGTCCTTGGGGAACTCTGATACACCTAGATATGAGAAAGGTTTTTGGAACAATATTGGCATTTGAATTGGTTTATTACATACCTTAGATATGAAGTCAGAATCAGGCTTCCTATGGTTGTAGCTTCTTATTTTTCATTTCTTATGTAATTCAATCATTTGGTCTGTAATAATTTGTAAACAACTTTGGGGATGGATAGTGGAAAGGGAAGGGGTGACTATGTGATGGGTTTTCAATGTCTTAGCCTTATGCGTCCTATGTTTCGATGATCTAAAGAACTTGTAGTGAAGAACCAGATAGAGTACCTAGCCCACAAGATATACATCTCATGTGAACTGGTTGAACTCTGAAAATTAGCAAATGGATAAACGACCACAGGGAGGAACACAACAGGGACCTAATGACCTGGTCCCTTAGAGTTCTCCGACATAAGCAAGTCAGTGGCTGTAAGAAATCAATATAAAGAGGAACACAACAGGGACCTGCTCCATTATGGTTCTCTGACAAAAGTACAAGTCAAGTGCATAGCTTGAACGTAGCAGAAGAAAGTGACCATCTAGCAACTGTTACAAAAGAGGAACACAACTAGGACCTGGTTCGTTAGTGTGTCCTGACAGAAGTACAAAGTCTACTATCCAGCTGAAACGAAACTGCCCAGAAGTGGCTGTACAGACAGTGCAACAGTCATGTCTCACTGGGAAGAAGTACACCAAGAGTTGACATAACTATCTATTGTGATAAAACAACCTAGTGCAAGACACACCATGACTTGTGCATTCAGTGATATTCTCTCAAGAAGAAAAAGCATTCATCCAGCATTGAAGTCATTGGTGTGTCAAGAACAAAAAGACAACTCCACTAAGGATCAGTTTCTAAACGAGTTTTGTCGCGCCCCCTTTTTCTTGCGAAATCGGGTTTATGACATTTGGGTATATGACAACTCATTCCTTTTGGGAACTGGGTTTTGCATTTGAAGGGTCGCAACTAATGATTTAAGGTGCATTAGGACACCACTATGGTTCAATTCTAAGTTTCGTTTGATAACCAGAGATAGGGTAAAGGCTTGAAATTATCCTAAAGGGAAGGTGTTAGGCACCCCTCAGGATCCACTACTGTGGTTAGCGGCCAGACAGTTTATTGTGAATTTAGCAAATAGACAAATATTGGCTCAAATATTAGGGGATTTAAATTTAAACACATAAAAGAAAGAACAACTAAAAGAAGAGTTTTAAAAGGAGTTTCCAAATAAAGGGAAAGGGGGTCCTCGGTTTATATTTAATATGGATCACATCAATGCGATACCCGGTATGACACTCCTCAAAAGAGGGGATACACGTGGTATTAGCGCACCGGTCATCATATCCATATCTACCATTTCCACACCGTTAAGGTATTAAGGCGTGGATTGGTCTCGATTACTATTGCATGCTACTACCGGTCCCATTCCTATAAGTCCCGGAGGAGCTTAGGACTCATATTCCTAAAGGGGAGGGATATTAGGCTGATTGGTTTCAAAGGGTAAAAATCTTAGGCGACATACAAAATACACACTGCATGTTGGGGAAAGCATATAAATAGATAAAGGCTCATATACACCTCCTTAAACAAAAAGCACATAACTAGCATGACTTGCACATACTTTTTAGGTCTGATTAAAATACTAAAGACGAGGGGAGTTTGATTATTAAAGCAGATCTGTTTGTTACATAACTCAGATAAGAAGTCCGAATCAGGCCTGTCTGCTGGTTGTAGCAATTAACAAAAGCGGATTTAGTTTTACGGTTATTACTCTAAGGCTTGCCTAAGTTCTTAGATGGGGTCCTATAGGCATGATATCTACTCAATTCAGAATGTGGCAAAACAGTGATAACTCAAAACGAATTGTTTGAAATCCTATAGGAATGCTTGCTAAACCTCGTTAAATAAGGGAATTAAATTATTTAAAACTGATTCAGAATAGACTGATTTTAAAAGAGACCAGTTTCAGATTCTACAGGCGATGGTATCTACTATTGCTGATTTAAACCCTATGGACATGATATCTAACATTGAATGTGAATGGAACTAACCCGATTTATTTGAGAATCCCTATAGGCATGATTTCTATATGTTACTGATTTCAACATTATGATCATGACACTTATTTATAGCCGTTTAAAACCTAAAGCATGATATCTAAGTGGCATACAGAATTTAAATAAGTCATATAGGCAGGCTATCTAGGTGTCACATTGATCATGAATAAATTAAGATAAACCCTATAGACATGGTGTCTAAAAATGCAGAATTGAGCACAAAGAATTTAAAACAGTCCTGTAGGCATGCTTTCTACCCTTGAGAATACATAGTTACACAACCCTTTTCACTAGCCAACCCCAAATATTTATTACAAATTACTATAGACCAGAAATAATAAATTACACCAGAAAAGTACCAGAAAAAGTTACAACCAGAGGAATCCTGATTCTTGACTTCCTCTCTGAGTTATGGAATAAACCACCTCAAAATGCCATTGATCCAAAACCTTTCTCAGACTTGAGTGTGTCAGAGTTCCCTAAGGGTCTCAATAGGACCCCGGGCAGTGCTCATACTCAAGTTACATAACCAGAATAGAGATGAGTGCAGTGTGGAAATGCCAGCCCTTATGTGTCCAAGTTCAGAGAGAGCTCATGGGTCCCAAGGCAAGGCTCACATAAGGGGGGCAGAACTTAAGTCTAAGAAGATAGTGAAAGTGCAGAAATAGAGTTTTAAGAACTGAGGGAATAAATGAGAGGGGAAAGAATGATAGGGAGATAGACATTAGCATTTCACGGAGTTAATAACTTCGTACAAAGGGGTCAGGGGATTGGGAATTCATTGCAAGGAGCCTACACACTTAGGCATGGGTTAGCTTTAGGCATACACAACAACGGGAAGTGCTAACATGCCTGTAAACCAATTATAGCACACAACATATGAGAGAAACATGGAGGTTATGATCCCTAGGGGAATCAAGTTTGGGGTCATGCACAGCAATGTCCAATGCTGTCATACCCCAAGCCAACCACAAGTATTAAACACATTGGGGTAGGGATTTAGGATTCAACATGTCATAACACATTAATTCAGAATATGAGAACAACATGCTTAATAATGGTGGGTTATATACAAACAGTAGGCAGACAAGAATGCAAGAAATAGTAAATAAACATGTTTTTGTTGGTGCAGAAGCTTAATTAGGACATACCAGTAAGAAATGCAAATGTAGAAAAATAAGCAAGTTTCCAACAACCTAGCCTTGGCTTCCAGCCGGCTAGGAAAGGTAGCAATACAGTTAGTAACAGAGAAAAGAGAGAGGTTTAGTGTTACGACCCAAATACCGGTCGTGATGACGCCTATCATAGTACTAGGCAAGCCAACAACCCATGATCACAACTCATTTATCAGCAACATTAAGCCATTTTTCTAACATAAGTTTTAAATGCGGAATTCTCTATAAGTGTTATAATGATAGAAATATGCGGAAAATCGAAATAACAAATGCTACACAGCCCCAACAATCTGGTGTCACGAGTCTAGAGCCTCTAATACAAGTGTGAACATCCTACTACATAGATAGTCTAGAAATGCAGAAAAATAATAAGATAGAAGGGAGAAATCAGGGATACGGACGCTATGCAGCAACAGAAAAACTCCCGGCAAATACTGGATAATAGCTGAAGCTCTCACTCCGCCCCTTGGGCATCTGGATCTGCACACAAGGTGCAGGATGTAACGTGAGTACGCCAACTCAGTAAGTAACTAAAGTAAATAATGGACTGAAAGTAGTGAAGAGCAGTTCAAAACATATAACTTTGAAATCAGTTCTGACATAAGTTCATCATTTTCAGTTTAAAACTTTGAAATAAATTATTTAGCAACATAACCAACAGAGGCTTAGTTTAAAAGAAAAGTGAAACAGTGAAAAAGCATAATAAGGCCACTCGGGCAAGAAATCACTCGGAATATAGCCCCTCGGGCAGCCTCTCAGTCACTCGTGACTCAACTCTCGTCACGCAGTACTCACTCTCAGCACTCAGCTCCTTCAATCTCATAACAATAGAAAACATGGTAACCACTGCGGCGTGCATCCCGATCCATATATTTATAGTCGACTACGCTCACTGGGGGTGTGCAAACTCCGGAGGGGATCCTACAGCCCAAGCGTCATATCGTTGCGGTATGAAACCCGATCCAATATATATATCACTGCGGCGTGCAACCCGATCAATATAAGTATCGTTGCGGCATGCAGCCCAATCCATAACTCACATCTAAATATATAATTATCCTCACATTTAGGTTCTCAACCTCTATCTCAGTCATTACCTCACAGCCTCTCGGGCACAATAACAGAAATTAAGGAACTCAGCCCAACAGTTCTCACAATTAGAACTAGAGTTATAAAGCCAGTTTTAAACATTTAACAGTTAAACATAATTGAGTATATGCTTCTAGCAAGTGAAGTGAGGAAAGTAGTCAAAATGCCCCTAAGGGTTTCTACAGATCGGCACAAGGCCCCAAACCTGGCATACAGTCCATAATACAGTATAAATGACTAAAACATAGAATAATATAGGTTTCCAAATCAATTACGCGGCTTAATATTCACTACGGGACGGACCAAGTCACAATCCCTACCGATGCACACCCACATGCTCATCACCTAGCATGTGCGTCACCGTTTTCATCAAATCAAGTCAAATACCGTGGTTTTATACCCTCAATTCCAGATTTACAATGGTTACTTACCTCAAACCGGTGAAAAATACTACTCCGTGACGCCCTTGCCCCCGAATCGGCCTCCAATTGTGTCGAATCAATCCAAAATCAGAACGAATACGTCACAATATACTAAGGGAACAAAGCCCAAGCGAAAACAATCGAAAAATACCAAAAATCCCGAAAATAGCAAAACCCGAGCCCCGAGCCCACTTCTCGAAACTCAGAAATTTTCACATTATTAGATTCCGTATCTCCCCACGAGTTCATACATATCAAAAGTTCTCAAATCCGACCCCAAATGGTCCTTCAAATCCCAATTCAAAGTTCAACATTCCAAGCCCTAGTTCTTCCATTTTTAGCTTAAATTCCATGATTTTCTAGGTATATTTAACAATAGAATCAAGTTTTAGGTCCGAAATTCTTACCTCTAAACGTTTCTCCTTGAATCCCTCTTTAATCTCCTTCAAAAAGCTCTCAAAATGATCAACTATGGAGGAAATGAGCCCCAAAATCACGGATGAAATGACTTAAAACATTCTACCCAGGTTCGACTCCCCCTTCTTCGCGATCACGGTCAACACCTCGCGATCGCGATGCACAAATTTACATTGACCAGACTTTCCTCTACGCAAACGCGAGTCCCCCATCGCGAACGCGATGCTTTCTCCTCCTACACCTTCGCGAATGTGACATGCCTTATGCGAACGCGATGAACAAAAGGCCCTGGGCCCCTCAGACCCAATTTACTCTACGCGATCGCGAGTGCCCTCTCACGAATGTGATGCGCTGAACCCTAGCCTTCCTCGAACGCGAAGCCCATCTCGCGAATGTGAAGGCTTAATTTTGGCCTCCCTCAAATCCCTCTACGTAATCGCGATATACCCCACGCGATCGCGAAGGGCAATTCTTCTGCATCACATGATCAGATTTTCTACAACTTCCAAACTCTAAAAATGACCCGAATGGCCATCCAAAACTCACTCGAGGCCCCCGGGACCTCAACCAAAAGCACCAACACATCCTAAAACATCATTCAAACTTGGTCTAATTATCAAAACATCTCAAACAACGTCAAATCACCCAAAACACATCGGATACAAGCCTAAGTTTTCTAAAATCTTCCGAAATGCGCATTAGATCAAAAACCCAACCAAACCACGTCTGAATGACCTAAAATTTTGCACGTACATCCAAAATGACACAACAAAGCTACTTCCACTCTCAAAATTCCATTCCGACCCTTATATCAATATCTCACCTATAAACCGGAAATCACCAAAATATCAACTTCGCCAATTTAAGCCTAATTCTACTCCGGACCTCCAAAACCTATTCCGATCACACTCCTAAGTCATAAATCACCTCTCGAAGCTAACCAAACCATCGAAACTCACATCCGAGCCCTCTAACATATAAGTCAACATCCGGTTGACTTTTCCAACTTAAACCTTCTTAAAAGAGACTAAGTGTCTCAAACTTTACCAAACTCCTTCCGGACTCAATCCGACCAACCCGATACCACAAAACACAGATAACGAAGCATAAAGAAGCAGAAATGGGGGAAACGGAATGGTAACTCATGAGACGACTGGCCGGGTCGTCACATCCTCCCCAACTTAAACAAACGTTCATCCTCGAACAAGTCAAGAAACATACCTGAAGCCTCAAATAGGTGAGGATATCTGCTCCGCATATCCCGCTCGGTCTCCTAGATGGCCTCCTCCATGGGCTAACCTCTTCACTGCACTTTCACTGAAGCTATATCCTTTGACCTCAACTTTCGAACCTGACGACCCAAAATAGCTATTGTCTCCACATCAAAGGTTAAATCATCATCGAACTGAACCGTGCTGAAGTCCAAAACATGAGACGGATCCCCAATATACTTTAGGAGCATAGAAACATGAAATATCGGATGCACACTCGACAAGCTGGGTGGAAAAGCAAGCTCATAAGCCACCTCCCCAATCCTCCGAAGCACCTCAAAAGGCCCAATGAACCATGGACTCAATTTCCCTTTCTTCCCAAATCTCATAACACCCTTCATGGGTGAAACCTTCAACAGAACCTTCTCGCTAACATGTAAGACACATCTAGAACTTTCCTATCAGCATAACTTTTTTGTCTCGACTGCGCTGTACGAAGCCTCTCCTGAATCACCTTCACCTTCTCCAAAGCATCATGTGCCAAATCAGTCCCCAATAGTCTAGCCTCGCCGGGATCGAACCAACCAACTAGAGATCTATACCGCCTCCCATACAAAGCTCATATGGAGCCATCTGAATACTCTATTGGTAAATGTTGTTATAGGAAAACTCTGCAAGCGGTAGAAACTCATCCCATGATCCTCTGAAATCAATGACACAAGCACGCAACATGTTCTCTAATATCTGAATGGTACGCTCGGATTGCCCGTCCGTTTGAGATGAAAAGTTGTGCTCAACTCTACCTGATTACCCAATACTCTCTACACGGCCCTCCAAAACTGCGAAGTAAACTGAGTACCTCTATCTGAAATGATGGAAACCAGAACACCATGCAATCGAACAATCTCTCGGATATAGATCGCTACCAACCGCTCTGAGGAATAGGTAGTACACACAGGAATGAAGTGCACGGACTTGGTCAGCCGATCCACAATCACCCAAAGAGCATCGAACTTCTTCAAAGTCCATGGAAGTCCAACAACAAAATCCATAGTGATCCTCTCTCACTTCCACTCAGGAATAACCATCTGCTAAAGCAGGCCACCCGGTCTCTGATGCTAAAATTTCACCTGCTGACAATTGAGACAACGAGCCACGAATCCCACAATATCCTTCTTCATTCTTCTCCACCAATAGAGCTACATCAAATCCTGATACATCTTCACGGCATACGGATGAATGGAATACCGCGAGCTATGGGCCTCCTCCAGAATCAACTCCCGAAGCCCATCCACATTGGGCACACAAATCCTGCCCTGTATCCTCAACATCCTATCATCACCGATGGTCACATCTCTGTCATCATCATGCTGAACTCTATCCCAAAGGACAAGCAAATATGGATCATCATACTGGCGATCTCTGATGCGATCATGTAAGGAAGACCGAGAAACCACACAAGCTAACACCCGGCTGGGCTCCAAAATATCTAACCTCACAAACCGATTGGTCAAGGCCCAAACATCAACAGCAAGGGGTCTCTCCCCAACTAGAATATATGCCAAACTCCCCATACTCACTGCCTTTCGGCTCAAGGCATCGGCCACCATATTGGACTTTCCCGGATGATATAATATGGTGATATCATAATCCTTAAGCAACCCCAACCACCTCCGCTGCCTCAAATTAAGATCCTTTTGCTTGAACAAATACTGAAGACTGCGATGATCAGTGAATACCTCACAAGATACGCCATACAAGTAATGCCTCCAAATCTTCAATGCGTGAACTATGACAGCCAACTCCAAATCATGAACAGGGTAGTTCTTCTCATGGGGCTTTAACTGACGAGAAGCATAAGCAAGAACTCTACCCTCCTACATCAATACACAACCAATCCCAATTCTCGAAGCATCACAATACATGGTATATGAACCTGAAGCTGATGGCAAAACCAATACTGGAGTTATGTTCAAAGTTGTCTTGAGCTTCTGAAAGCACTCCTCACACTCGTTCGACCATACAAATAGAGCATCCTTCTGAGTCAACTTGGTCAAGGGCGATGCGATAGATGAGAATCCCTGAACAAACCGACGATAATAGCCTGCCAAACCAAGAAAGCTGCAAATCTCTGTGGCTGAGGATGGTCTAGGCCAACTCTGAACCGCCTCTATCTTTTTTGGATCAACCTGAATACCTTCGCTGGACACCACGTGCCCCAAGAAAGCCACTGAACTGAGCCAAAACTCACACTTGGAGAATTTTGCATAAAGCTTCTCCTCCCTCAATCTCTGCAATAATACTCTCAAATGCTCTACGTGCTCCTCCTGACTACGCGAATACACCAGAATATCATCAATGAAGACTGACAAACGAGTCAAGATAAGGCCGGAACACGCTGTTCATCAAATGCATAAATATTGTTGGGGCATTGGTCAGCCCGAAAGATATAACAAGGAACTCATAATGACCATATCTAGTCCTGAAGGCAGTCTTGAGAATATCTGAATCCATGATCTTCAACTGGTGATAACCCGAACAGAGATCAATCTTGGAGAACACTCTCTCCCCCTGAAGCTGCTCGAATAAATCATCAATGCGAGGCAAGGGATACTTGTTCTTAATTGTTACCTTGTTCAATTGCCTGTAATCAATGCATATTCTCATTGTGCCATCCTTCTTCTTCATAAACAGAACCGGTGCACCCTAAGATGACACACTAGGCCGAATGAACCCCTTATCTAGGAGCTCCTGAAGCTGCTCTTTCAATTCTTTCAACTCCGCTGGTGCCATACGATACGACGAAATAGAAATGGGCTGAGTGCCCGACACCAGGTCAATACCAAAATCAATATCCCTATCTGGAGGAATGCCCGATAGGTCTGCAGGAAACACATATGGATAGTCCCTCACAACTGGGACAGAGTCAATACTGGGAGTCTCAGCTCCGACATCCCTCACAAACGCTAGATATGAAAGGCAATCCTTCCCAACCATACGCTGGTCCTTCAAGAAAGAGATCACTCTACTAGGAACATAATCAGTCACACCACACCACTCGATCCGCGGGACACCCGGCATAGCCAAAGTGACTGTCTTAGCATGACAGTCCAGAATAACACGACACGGAGATAACCAGTTCACGCCCAAAATGACATCAAAATCCACCATGCTCAATAGCAATAGATCCACTCGGGTCTCTAGACCCCCCAATAGTCACCACACATGACCGGTACACATAGTCTACAACAACAGTATCACCCACCGGGGTAGATACATGAACAAATAAGGCAAGAAACTCCTGGGGCATACCCAAATAATGAGAAAAATACGAGGACACATAAGAAAAGGTGGAACCGGGATCAAATAATACAGAGGCATCTCTATGGCAGACTGAAACAATACCTGTAATGACAGCATCTAAAGCAATAACATCCAGACTGCCTGAGATATCATAGAAACGAGCCTGACCACCGCCTGATCAGCCTCCCCCTTTAGGGCGGCCCCTGGCTTCCTGACCTCCACCCCTAGCTAGCTGGGCGGGTGGTGAAGTAACTGGAGCAGAAGTCGAGGGCTGACCCCTCTACTGAGACTATCGATCCTGAAGACGAGGACACTGCCTCCTCATATGCCCAAACTCTCCACACTCATAACAACTCCCCGGTGCTGGAGATGGGGACTAAAGGGAACCCCTGGCACCGAAATGACCAGCAGAAGAACCTAGTATGGAAGAACCCTGGACTGATGGAGCACGAGACGAGCTCTGAGCTGGCAGGGCACTAAGTGATGACTGGCCCTGCCGAGATCCATGATAACCATGACCCGAAGATGCCCCACGGTAACTTGGGCGAGCTGAATGGGTCTGTTTGAAAGAACGGCCTCTGCCCTACTAGAACTGACCCCGCGAAGGAGCACTGCTGAAGCTACCAGATCCCTGAGGCCTCTTGGCCTCCCTCTCCTTTCGCTTCTGCTGGTGAACCAACTCAATCTCGCAGGCGATGTCAACAACCTCCTCGAAGGTAGCACATGACACCCTCTATGTAGTTATAAGGATCCGAAGCTGGTATATGAGGCCATCAACAAACCTCCTGATCCTCTCTCGATCCATGGGAACCATCCAAACTGCATGTCGGGCTAACTCAGAGAACCGCATCTCATACTGTGTCACTGACATCTCCCCCTGACGCAGCTGCTCAAACTGCCTGCGCAACTCCTCTCGGCGTGACTGCGGTACATACTTCTCTAGGAAGAGAATAGAGAATTGCTGCCAAGTAAGGGGCGCTGCACCAACAGGTCTACGCCTCTCATACGCCTCCCACCAAGTGAAGGCAGCCCTGGAAAACTAAAAGGTAGTAAATTCCACACCACTAGTCTCAAGAATCCCTGCTGTCTGAAGCATCTGTTGGCACTTATCTAGAAAACCCTGGGCATCCTCACCTCTGCTCCACTGAATGACGGAGGCTGGAGCCTAACAAACCTCTCAAGTAGACGTTGCTCATCATCCGGCATAACTGGTACTACAAACTCCTGAGCAGATGCAATCGGCTGGGTTGGAGGTGCCCCCGGTGTTGATGCCCCCTTTTTCTCTAATCGTGGGGTCAGAAATCGGGTATACGACATTGGGAAGACAACTCTATTCCCTTTCAAGAATTGGGTTTAGAAGTTGAAGAGTCGCCACCTAATGATTATAGTGCATTAGGACACTTTAAGAAGGGTTTAAGATGAAGAGACCAGAGATTAGGGTAATGGCTAGAAATTATCCTTAGGGGAAGGTGTTAGGCACCCCTCAAGATCCACTAGTGTGGCTCCCGGCCATGTTACAATTGTGACTTTACAAGTAAACAATCAAGGCTCAAATAAGGACTCGCATATAACATTGCAATTAGGTTGAAAACTTTTGAAAGTATATAGAGAGGGCAGAAATTTAAAAAAAGAGATTTGAATAATTTTATAAGAAAAGATGAAAGCAAATAAAGGGAGGGGGGTCGTAGGTTTATAATTAATATGGATCACTTTAATGCAATATCCAGCAATCACTCCTCGGAAGAGGGGTCGCACGTGATATTAGCACACCGGTCATTATATCCATATTCTACCCTTCCCACCCGTTAAGATATTAAAGCATGGAATGGTATCGTTACTTATTGCATGCTACTACCCGCCCCCAATCCTATCAGTCCTGGAGGCATTTAGGACTACTAATTCTAAAAGGGAAGGGATTTGGGGCCTTTGGAGAGTTTCAAAGGACAAAATAATAAGGCGTCAATCAAAACACACAATATAATAAAGGGGAGAGCAATTAAGCAAATACGGCTCAAGTAAACCTTTTTAAATAACATAAGCCATGGAGTTTAGCATATCTTGCACGTACTGGTTTTGTCTTTAAAATTAAAGCGATAAACGGACTGGTTTAACTCATACTTTTAGACAGGAAGTCTGCATTAGGCTTACTCGAATGCAGTCGTCAAAGACTGAACCATTTTAGCTATGTGTTGGACAGAACTAATGATTTCAAAAAGCAGACTGATTATAAAGAGTTATCAGTTTTTCAGAATGAAACGAGTTTTAGGAAAAGTGTGTTCTGTTTTGAAGAGGTATGAAATAAATGAAAGGAACTTCAAAAGGTATGCAGACTAGTTAAAGAGATTTCACGAACTTATCAGAAAAAGAGAGTTTCAGAAAATGCCAGTTTGTTCAGGAAATGTTTGTTAACTTACGAGGCTCAGAAAATCGCAGGAGACTGCCAGTTTTAACAAAAGTATTTATTAATTAAACGGTTGGTGCTATCTTGCACAAGAATGAGATAGTTCAAATTTAAAATTCCTATTGGCATGCTTTCTATATGTCAACTGATTTTAACACTTTTTTTTAAAAAAAAATAGGAGTCTTACAAACATGGTGTCTATATGCAACCTTGTTGTTAAACCTACAGTTTGCCTAATGGTATTATTATGCGCAGAAAATACAAACCCTTATGAGCATGGTATCTATATGCGTAGTTGCAGAAAGTTTAGAAGTTAATCCCTATAGACATGCTTTCTACGTGTAGAGTTGCATAGATAAAAAATTAAATCTTATAGGCATGATCTCTACGCTTTGTGCATAAAGTAACCCCCTCCCTTTTCACTAAATCCCCATGATTTTATACAAATTATTACAGGCCGATAAAAAACAAGACAGAAATTAAAAGTACATCAGAAATCACAGCTACATCCGAGCAGCCTAATTCAGACTTAGTGTCTAACAATATGAAATTGAACCACTTCCGAAATCCAGATTTCCAAAGCCTTCTCTTATCTGGGGTGTTTTAGAGATCCAAGGAGTTTTAGGAACTCCAGGCAGTGCTTACACCCCAAATATATTGCAGATTTAGATTATAGTGCAGTGTGGAAATGCCAGCTCTCAGATGTCCAAGTTTAGAGGGAACTCAAGGTCCCAAAGCAAGGCTCAAAAGAGAGGGGCAGAACTTAAGATTCTAGGAATAGGTGTAAGTGCACAAGGGGAAGGGAATCAAAGAGAGACAGGGCAAGCTAGTGGTCATGCCCAGTAATCGGGATGCTGGCATACCCCTGACCAGCCTGCTAGTCAAGCATTGAGAGTTAGGATCCATTGTGGATCAAGCCAAGGCCTAGACAGTAATTAGGATACTGTCAGGCCAAGAACTTAACTCAGTACATAAAAGGGGATAGGGGTAGAGGATTCATAACAGAAATAGAAGCAAGGAAGAAAAATATTTAACACAAATTACTGAACATAGGCAGTAGAGTAAACAACAGTCTGAAGCATATAAGGGTGAGGCAGAAAATTAAATAAAGGACATACCAGTTTCAGGGAAACAAGAAAAGAAAAGTAGTAGTCTTTTAAAGCCAACAAATAGTTAGAAGATCTTAGAAGAGAGCTGTGAGATTATGTGTGTAAAGTGCTAAATTGAGAGAGTGTGTGTAAGAGTATGCAATTCGAAGTGTGTTGTAAAAGTATTGAATTGTAAGTTAAGGATGATCAAAGTGCAGAAGGGTCGTGCCCCTTTCATAGTGCAGAAAACAAGTGAGAAAAGGTAAGGAAATAACATTGAAATCAATCTCCCTTTAGTTAAGGGATTCTGATTTCAATGGGTAAAAGCCAATTATGGAAAGCAGTTTTGATTAAAACCTTTTCAAAGTAGCACAAAAGGGGTAAATACAGGACATTATTAAAGGAAAGAATTCAATAGTACACGGCTTGGAAAAAATAAGGAAAGGGAATCAATCAAATAGCCAGGGAAATCAAAATTACAATTCAATTCGAATGAACCAAGTCAGGAAAAGGTAAAGGAGGTTCAATTAAAGAAAAATCAATAACAATCAATCAAACCTCATTAGAGGATTTCAGAATCAATCAAAAAAAAACCTTTGAAGGCAGAGTCCTTATATATAAAGCACACAAATATGTGAATACCAGAGGGGTTTGTCAAATTATTTAGAAGAGAGTTTAACAAAGAAAGGTTCCGAATCATAAGCAAGAAGAGGTATAACTCTAGTTCGCAGACTCACAATGAGTCTGAGAGTCCAGGGTCCCGAAGCGGAACCTAACTCGCACACAAAAGATCAAAATTCCAAGAAATCCCCGAACCTTAGGGTTTCGAGTTGAGTCAGATAATAGAGATGAGAAGGAAAACCATTCAATAGAGGCACAGGAGTCTTTTCCAAAGACTTATGAGAAACAAACAGACATGATACACAGTCAAAAGCATGGAGAACACGTTTTGAGAAAAACTCAAAACTTAAACAAGTTCAGAAGAAAAAGTGATACAAACTTAAGAAGCAGTAGATGAAACACATTTAGCAAGAACACGAACAGAGTCCAGTAAAGCAAACAAAAATCGAAGAACTTAACAGTAAACACATATAGTAGAAGAGTAATGAAAACATAACAAGGATAATCATGTGAGCACAGGAGTAACATGTATAGAAGAAAAGTAGAAGGACAATACAGGCGTGGTAGAAAAGAAAACATACGAACATAGCATAGACACATACATACAAAGAAAAGAAAAGGAAGAGTGAGAAAAACATTTTAAGCTTTTCAGAAACCCTAGATCGGAAAGAAGTAATTTTTGAAAGAAAAATTAAGGAAAGTGCTTTAAAACTCCAATAAAGCACAGATAGAGCATAGATTTAAAAGAACAATCAGAGAAAACCTCGAATAGCTAGGGTTTCAGAGGAACACTGGAATGAGAAAGTCTTGGAAAGAGGTCCGATCTAAGTCGGATGAGGTCAGAAACAAGCTCAGAAGACCAAGAGCCACCGGAGCAAAGTCGGAGATGGCCGGAATCTTCGAATCGGTGAAGGTCTGAGTGAAGACCTTCGAGGTCTACCCTCGAAACTTCGAGCATCAGGAATGCATTAGCCGGAGGAAGTGAATATAGGTTGTTCATGGCCTGAGAAGCCATGGATTCCGGTGAAAACACGGTAGAACAAGACAGGAGGAGGCTAGGGTTTGAGAACCCTTGAGAGAGTTTGAGATAGTGGAGGGTTGCAGAGGCGGCGGTTGGTGAGTATGAGGTAGGGTAAAGGGGTCGTTTGAATTAAAAAAGGAAGGGGAGGGGAGCCGTTGATCTAAAGGATCAACGGCTAGGATTAAAAGAAAACCGGGCGGGTCGGATAAATGGATAAAGGGGTTGGGTTAAATCAGAATTGGGCCGGTCCAATTGGGTTTCAAAATTGGGTCAATTAAGGGGGATCAATTTGGCTATTTTTGAAATAAAAATGGGCCAGATTTTAAATAGCCAATTTTTCCCTTTTTTATTTTTATAAACATGGTAAATGATCTTGAAGGCAAATTAAAAGTACTAAGCTGACAAACAATATATAAATATTAATTTAAAAATATTGGAACCAATTTTACAATTATAAAATGTTATTAATCTTAAAGTAGGCTACAATTGCAATTATATGCAATTTAGCTTTTAACATACCAAATAAATTTGTAAAAATATGAAAAAATTATCTTAACTATATTTTGGTATAAATATGGGAATGAAATAAACTATTCATCAAAATTGATGATTTGGGAATAATTATGGGTTTTGCACTGCTAAAATAGACAATAAATTAATTTTAAAAAATATTTAAAAATTAGGAAAAAATACCAAAACTCTTGGGCATGCTTATATATGCATACACGCTATTTTGAATGTGTTTTGAGTATAAAAATACATAGGGAAAAATTGAGTATCAACAGCTGCCCCCCTTTACCCGAGGAGGATGAAAGGGTGGTCGGGTAAAGATAAGATGGTCAATTTTGACCGGAAGTGGAGATTTGAAAGGAGTTTTGACCGAGCCCTGGTTTTTGAGCCGTCTACATATCCCTGGTCTTACAGGAATTATTCCATATGTAGTTCCGGAACCATTGAAGGAATATGCCGATGGAGATTTGAAACGGACGAACGTGATGTTTAGATTGAGAGAGGTTTCTGAAAATCGATAGGCTGCGGAAACCGGAGCGAGATCGCTCCTGCTGAGACGGTCGTTGCCAGCCGATGTACCTGCAAGTAAGCAATATGAGAGCATATTGTGCGTAAATTTAAACGTGATGCAAGTTCCCATTGGACCATGAATGTTGTCCTCGGGCGGTTAGGATGACGTCCTTGAACCATGATGTCCTGGGCCATGAAGCGTATGATAAAGGATTCTCAGGCTATGAAATGATGTTCTCGGGCCATGAGAATGGTGCCTCCGAACATGATGCCTTTGAATAATGATATGCAAAAGATAAAATGGGGTCCTCAGGCCATGGCATGGCGTTCTCGGGCTATGAAAATGGTGCCTCCGAACAATGATGCCCTTGGACAATTTGGAGATCTTTCAGCCCATGAAATGCAGCAGGTGGCGATCTTTCAGTCGATGCAAGAAGTAAATAAAAGGTGGCGATATTTCAGCCGATGCAAGAAAGATAAGGTGGCGATCTTTCAGCTGATGCAAGAAGATAAAGTTGCGATATTTTAGGCATGCAGGATGGAGACAGAGCTTAGTCTCGGAAGGCAGAAAGGCAGCCATATGCAGATGATGATGGAGGTAGAGCTTAACCTCGAAAGGCAGAAAAGTAGCCTTATGCAAAATGCAGATGGAGACAAAGCTTAGTCTCGAAAGGCAGAAAGGTAGCCTTGTGCAATGTAGGAAATGCAGATGGAGACAGAGCTTAGTCTCGGAAGGTAGAAAGGTAGCCTTATGCAATACATGAAATGCAGATGGAGACAGAGCTTAGTCTTGGAAGGCAGAAAGGTAGCCTTATGCAATGCAGGAAATACAGATGGATACAGAGCTTAGTCTCGGAAGGTAGAAAGGTAGCCTTATGCAAAATGCGGATGGAGACAGAGCTTAGTCTCTAAAGGCAGAAAGGTATCCTTGTGCAATGCAGGAAATGCAGATGGAGGTAGAGCTTAACCTCAGAAGGCAGAAGGGTAGCCTTATGCAATGCAGGAAATGTAGATGGAGGTAGAGCTTAACCTCGGAAGGCAGAAATGTAGCCTTATCCAAACTGCGGATGGAGACAGAGCTTAGTCTCGAAAGGCAGAAAGGTAGCCTTGTGCAATGCAGGAAATGCAGATGGAGACAAAGCTTAGTCTCGAAAGGCAGAAAGGTAGCCTTATGAAATGCAAGTAGTAAGATCTCTTAACTGATAGCCGATTACGACAAATATGACTGCTGGGGAGATTGTGTACGGATAGCAATTGTGGGCAAGTGATGATTCTGAGAAGTTGCATTCTTGGGAAAGTATGCGTACATAAATATACCTGACGATATTGCAAGTTGAGTGCCTGCATCCAAAGAAAATCGTGAGTTCTGTGAAGGGAAATGTTAGTTCGTCTTCCCCAGGCTCTTGATGTTGTGTGTCATTGCGGTAGTGTCGCTAAACAACAGCAATACGGATAATAGTTATGCATGATTTAGTAAATATAACGTAAGTATATAATCGAAAATAATTTTCTTTAGATGATCCAACGACTGTGACGTGGTTCAAGACATTGCAACCTCTTTTTCTCCGGAATTTTGAGGGTCCTCCTCAAAATGCTGCCCCAGTTTGCTGAGCGGACATTTCTGACGGCTATGCTGAATTACTAAAACATCTTTGGAATTTTGAGGGTCCTCCTCAAAATTCTACCCCAGTTTACTGGGCTGGGGCTTCTAGCGATGCATGAACTCAAATTAACTTCGGAATTTTGAGGGTCCTCCTCAAAATTTTGCCCCAGTTCTAATAGCGGGGGAAAATGGAATTTTTATTAAATTATTACCGAACCTATAAGGCTGCCTACGTATCCCCTCTTAAACGGGAATCAGGTCAGGTATAGTTCAAATTACATCATTAAGGGAATCATAAGTGGTTACACATAATATCGTTTCACTGCATCTGAATTGATTGGCTTCGTCCAGACTTCTCCATCCATCTCTGCAAGAATAATGGCTCCTCCAGTTAGAACCCGGTGAACCATGTACGGACCCTGCCAATTGGGAGAGAATTTCCCCTTGGCTTCATCTTGATGTGGGAATATTTTCTTCAACACCAGCTGCCCCGGTGTAAACTTCCTTGGTTTAACTCTTTTGTTGAAGGCTCTGGACATTCTATTCTGATACAACTGACCGTGGCAAACTGCATTCATCCTTTTCCCGTCTATAAGGGGTAACTGTTCGTAGCAACCTTTTACCCATTCTGCATCATCCAATTCTACTTCTTGTATGATCCTTAAGGAGGGAATTTCTACCTCAGCAGGGATGACCGCCTCTATACCATAAACCAGCATGTAAGGAGTTTCTCCGGTCGATGTGCGGACCGTAGTGCGGTATCCTAATAATGCGAATGATAACTTCTCATGCCATTGTTTGTGCCTTTCGACCATCTTCCTTAGTATCTTCTTGATATTCTTGTTAGCTGCTTCCACAGCTCCATTCATCTGAGGTCTGTAGGCTGTAGAGTTCTTGTGTCTGATCTTGAAATTTTCACACATTGGTTTCATCAAGTCGCTGTTGAGATTGGAACCATTATCAGTGATGATTGATTCTGGAACTCCGAACTGACAAACAATGCAGTCGCGGACGAAACCCGCCACAATCTTCTTAGTAACCTCTTTGTATGATGCTGCTTCGACCCATTTGATAAAATAATCGATTGCCACTAAGATGAACCTGTGCCCATTTGATGCGGCAGGATCGATAGGTCCGATAACATCCATTCCCTAAGCGGCGAATGGCCATGGTGAGCTTGTTGCAGTAAGCTCGTTTGGAGGCACCTTTATCATATCTGCATGTATCTGACAGCGATGGCATTTGCGAACATATTGGATACAGTTTGTTTCCATAGTCATCCAAAAATACCCTACTCGGAGTATCTTCTTTGATAGGACAAAACCATTCATGTGCAGCCCGCAGGTCCCTGCATGCACTTCGTCCAATAGCTTGGATGCTTCTTTTGCTTCGACATACCTTAGTAAACCCAAATCGGGAGTCCTCCTGTACAGGATTCCTCCACTGTGAAAAAAGTTGTTGGATAGCCTACGAAGTGTACGCTTCTAAGTAGTGTTGGCAAGTCCTGGATATTCCCCTGTTGTCAAGTACTCCTTGATGTCATGGAACCATGGTTTTCCATCCGCTTCTTCCTCAACGTGGGCACAATAAGCTGGCTGATCATGAATCTTTACTCGGATGGGATCAATGAAATTTGTATCTGGATATTGGATCATGGATGACAAAGTAGCTAATGCATCAGCAAACTCGTTCTGGACTCTGGGGACGTGCTGAAATTCTGTCTTTGTGAACCTTTTCCTCAACTCCTGTATATGATGCAAGTAGGGAAGTATCTTAGAGTTCTTGGTTGCTCACTCTCCTTGAACCTGATGTATGAGCAAGTTTGAATCTCCGATAACTAGCAACTCCTGAACGTTCATGTCAATGGCCATTTTGAGCCCCTAGATGCAGGCTTCATATTCGGCCATATTATTGGTGCAAGGGAACCTGAGCTTGGCGGATAGCGGGTAGTGCTGGCCGGTTTCTGATACTAAGACTGCTCCTATGCTAACTCCTTTGAAATTTGCAGCCTCGTCGAAAAACAACCTCCAACCATCATAGGATTCTTCAATATCTTCTCCTATGAAAGATACCTCCTCATCAGGAAAATACGTTTTTAGGGGCTCATATTCTCCGTCCACGGGATTCTCGGCAAGATGGTCCGCCAAGGTTTGCCCTTTGATTGCTTTCTGGGTCACGTAAACAATGTCGAATTCACTTAGCAGGATTTGCCACTTGGAGAGCTTGCCAGTGGGCATGGGATTCTGGAAGATATACTTTAGAGGGTCTATTCTGGATATGAGATAAGTAGTGTAAGCACAGAAGTAATGTCTCAACTTCTGCGCGACCCAAGTCAGAGCATAACAAGTGCATTCTAAAAGAGAATACCAGGCCTCGTACGGTGTGAACTTCTTACTGAGATAGTAGATGGCTTGCTCCTTTCTCCCTGTTTCATCATGTTGTCCTAGAACACAACCGAATGCTCTATCCGATACCGCAAGGTAAAGCAATAGGGGTCTTCCTGGCTCAGGCGGAACCAAGACCGGCGGCGTTGACAGGTATTCCTTAATTCTGTCAAAAGCTTTCTGACAATCATCAGTCCATTTGGTAGCAGCGTCCTTCTTCAATATTTTGAAGATAGGTTCACAAATGACCGTGGATTGAGCTATGAACCGGCTAATATAGTTGAGTCTTCCCAGGAAACTCATCATGTCCTTCTTGTTCTTTGGCGGTGGCAATTCTTGGATAGCTTTGACCTTTGATGGATCCAATTCTATTCCTCGATGACTCACGATGAAACCCAATAATTTTCCAGTAGGAACCCCGAATGCACACTTGGCAGGATTCAGTTTCAGATTGTACCTCCTCAGTCTGTTAAAGAACTTTCTTAGATCTGCCATGTGATCCCTGGCTTTCTTGGATTTGATGATGACGTCATCCACATATACCTCAATCTCCTTATGTATCATATCATGAAAGATGGTGGTCATGGCTCTCATGTAGGTGGCACCAGCGTTCTTCAAACTGAATGGCATCATTTTATAACAGTACATTCCCCACGGCGTGATGAAAGCTGTTTTCTCTGCATTTTCCTCATCCATCCATATCTAATGATACCCAGCGAAACAATCAACAAAGGACTGCAACTCATGCTTGGCGCAGTTGTCGATAAGAATGTGTATGTTAGGCAAGGGGAAGTCATTTTTGGGACTGGCCCGATTAAGATCCCGGTAGTCAACACAAACTCTAACTTTCCAATCTTTTTTTGGCACTGGCATGATGTTGGCTAACCATGTCGGATACTCTACTACCCTGAGAACCTTGGCTTTGACTTACTTGGTAACCTCTTCTTTGATTTTCAAACTCATGTTGGGTTTGAATTTCCTGAGCTTCTGCTTTACCGGCGGGCATGTCGGATCTGTTGGAAGTTTGTGAGCTACAATGGATGTGCTGAGACCAGTCATATCATCATATGACCAGGCGAATATGTATTCATATTCCTTTAGGAACTCCGTGTACTTTTTCTTTTCTGATGGTGACAGGTGAATACTTATGCGTGTCTCTTTGACATTCCATGTATCTTCCAGATTAACGACCTCAGTTTCGTCCAAGTTAGACTTAGGCCTATTTTCAAAATTCTCAACTCCTTTGACGACCTCTTCTGGTATATCATCCTCTTCTAAGTCCGTATCTGTTTGTTGCGTTGTCTCGTTGCAAGTCACAATCGTTGGTTCATCATCAAGGCAAGTAATAGTAATATTGTGTAAAATAATAAGATCGAGATATATAATAAACTGAAATGCTTTGATTAAATTCGTAATTGTTTTGAATATCATAGCTCTTTTCAGAATTAAAGACAATGTGGAAATAAAATCATCTAGTAAAAAGTAAAATGTGATGCATGGTGCTTTTGTTTAGCCTTGCTACCCCGAAGCTTTCTAGGCCCTGGTGGTTCTGATTGACCAATTGCTGAGGCGCTCTCCTCGGTTCACAACTTGTTAAGAAGGGCCTTCCTCCCCTTCCTCCTCGAAAATAACACAGCAGTCCATATCATCATCCTCCAGGAACAGATTCTTCACGGCTGTCAATGCTTCATCTTCCTCCGACCCATATAGAGTATCTGCCGGCTGGAAAGTCTGCTCCCGGTGTGGTATCGGATGCTCCAGTGGGTAATAGGGACCGCGCCATGGTGGCGACCAGTGATTGAACTCCTCCCAAGTGTACTCATACCCCAACCCAAATGTAGTGCCATGTTTCTTCAGCTTGATAGGTTTGGCGATTTCCTGGAGGTTTTTGCCGAGTCCCTTTCCAGGTTCGTACCCACACCAATTTAGGATACTTTCAATCTTGTTATCCCACCATTTATCTTTATCTACAGCGTTGACTCTTTCAATGTGGTGGTATGTTTCTCCGCCTATTCTCTTTCTGCCTCCAATCATCGGGATAGTCTGGCGACTATATATGGGGTTGCTACCATCGCCATGAATGATCACCTCTTGGTGATTCCATTCAACCTTCACTGCCTGATGCAGGGTTGATGCTACAGCTCCAGCGGCATGGATCTATGGTCGTCCCAATAGCAAATTGTAGGATGCTGGGACATCTATCACTTGAAAGTCAACGTCAAACCAGGTTGGCCCCATTTGCAAGCATAGGCTGATCTCCCCAATAGTAGACCTTTGGGACCCATCGAAGGCTTTGACATTGATGGCCCCATCTTTGATCTCGTGCAGGCTCTTTCCCAATGTTCTGAGAGTTATCAATGGATAGATGTTGAGGCTGGAGCCTCCATCGATCAAGACTCTAGTGACGAAGTAATTCTCGTATTGCACGGTAATGTGTAGGGCCATGTTGTGACTCAGTCCTTCCGGCGGCAGCTCATCTTCGTGGAAGGTGATTTTGTGGCTTTCCAGTATTTGCCCTACCATATTTGCCATTTCACCCCCAGTTATGTTGCTGGGCACATAAGCTTCGCTTAATATCTTCATCAAGGCATTTTTGTGTGAGTCAGAGCTCTGTAGAAGAGCTAGGATGGAGATCTGTGCTGATGTTTTGTTCAACTGCTCAACGACCGAATACTCCTTAGCTTGTATTTTCCTCCAAAGATCATCGAGACCAGTTTCAGTAGTCCGTCCCGAGGCTTGCTTACTGGACTCAGCTAGGTGCTCTGGAGTGTAAACCTGCCTGTTCTGGTCATACCCTGCGCAGCAATTGCTTCTCCCGTCTTGGTCTTTACTTTCCTCCTTGCTTCAGCTGTATAATCCCATGGTATTGAATTTGAGTGTAACGGTGTTACGTCTGACATTGCTACAGGAATGGGTACCCTCGGTGATAATACATCAACTTTAAAGAGTATAGGTGCCTTTGGAGCCCCAAACTCAACCTCAATTGGCCCGACCACCTTCGAAGAAGAAGGTGCTTCAAATTCGAGAGGTATAGACATGTTTACTTCATCGCCCCTGGAGGGCTGGTTCTGTACAACAATCGGGTTAAGTGTGACTGCCGATTTCTTTGGCTCTTCATCCTCAGCAATCAATCCTATCGATCCCTTGGGGTCCCAGTCATCTTCGATCTCGATCATGTGAATGTCCCCACCTCCGTGATCAGGCAAAGGGTTGTTGCGAACATTAGGAGCAGGCTCCTTTGCTACGATAACCTTATTATCGATCAGAGTTTGAATCTTGTCTTTCAGCGAGCGACACTCATCAATGGTATGTCCTTTCATGCCGGAGTGGTACGCACAGGTCTTATTAGGGTTGACCCACTGGGAAGGATTTTTTGGAGTTATGGCAAGGATAGGGGAGACGTAACCAGCAACTTTAAGTTTCTCATACAGCTGGTCAATTGGCTCAGCGATGGCTGTATATTGTCTGGGAGGTCTGCGGTCAAAATTTGATTTGGGTCTAGGGAAATTTTAGCGAGTGGGAGGTGATTGGTAGTGAGGGGGTTGGGCATTATAAGATTGGTAAACAGGTGCAGGTTGAGGGTATCTGGGTAAAGTGGGTTGATATGCGGGAGGTGGAGATGATTGGTAAACGGGTGGTGGATTTTGGTAAGAGGGTGCGGGTGCTTGGTAATTCGGGATAGGTTGATATGTAAGTGGAGGTGACGGGTAAGTGTGGTATTTTAGTGGTGATTTGGCTCCCTGTGCGACCATCACGGCATTGACATCCTTCTTCTTAGACGTGCCACCAAATTGTAAAGCCTTGTTGGTGGCCTGTAATGCTTCAAGATTAGTAACCATACCATTCTTAATGCCTTCCTCAATTCTTTCTCCCAGCTTGATGATATCAGAGAATTTCTGGCCCTCGATCAGCATCAACCTCTCATAATATTTTGGGTCCTGAGCCCGGACGAAGAATCTGTTCATCTGTTCCTCTTCTAAGGCCGGCCTGACCTTAGCAGCCTCTGATCTCCAACGAGTAGCATACGCGCAGAATGTCTCGGTAGGCTTCTTTTTTAGATTCTGGATGTAGAATACATCTGGTGCATTCTCTGTATTGAATCAGAACATATCCATGAAATCTGATGTCATACCTACCCAGCTTGTCCAGTTCTTGGGGTCCTGACTGATGTACCAAGATAAAGCATCCCCCTTCAGGCTTCTCATGAAGAGTTTCATACGGATTTTCTCATTCCTTCCGACTCCAACCAGCTTATCACAATATGTCCTCAAATGGACTCTGGGATCTCCCATGCCATCGAACATTTTGAACTTGGGAGGTTTATATTCCTCCGGAAGTTCAACATCTGGCTAAATGCAGAGGTCCTCATAATTCAGCCCCTCTATGCCTTTGTTTCCTTCCATGCCCTGGACCCGGCTAGTCAACTTCTTGAGTTCTGCTGCCAAGTTTCTGATAAGAGAGTCCTTGTCATCAGACTCAGGTGCACTTGAGATTGGTTGAGTGTAGTGGGGTATGGTATCTACGTAGATGGGAGTGTTGTGGGGGTGGTCGTTTGTGGTGTTCAGTGGTTCAGGAATGAGTAGTGGAGTGTGGCATGTGTTGAGCATGAGTGGGTTGCATCTGTGGTTGTGGGGTGTTCTGTGGAGGTGCGGGATTTTGAGCACTTGGAAAGTTGACATGAGGAGCGGTGAGTGTGAATGATAAATTTTCCAAGTTTCGAAATTGATCCAAATCTTCTTGGAACTTCAACAGTTTCTGCTCAAGTTGGGCAGCTGTTTCCTTAGCAACCGGGGTACCCTGAGGAATCTCAATTCTTTCAGTTTCCTTTCTGGCACTTGAATCTCCAATTCTACCTTTGTTCTTGTTCCGGATAGGACTTGGAGGAGAAGGAAGTAGAGGGCCCTTGGATCTCGTACTGTATGATGATGGTGCCAGAATGCACGAACTAACCTTTAGGGAGGGGAATAAAAATAAAAGAAAAACAAAAAGGTAACAAGTTAGTGCGGGTTACGAGAAGAAAATGTTGCAATATTTAAACACATTGTGCAAGAATATAAATCACGTCCTAATTTGGGTGCCTCGTTGTGCCCGAGGTAGGCCCAGCGACAAATTAATTTGGAGAACTTATAATGCTAAATGCCTCATTTTATTGATAAAAAATAAGACGAATCCAAAACGATGCTAAATAACGGAAAATAAAATGTCACTAGTGGCCATCGGCCTTATTACATCATTAGAAGCAAAATAAAAGACTCTCTATCTACTTGGTCCTAGAAGGACCTTCCCCCGATTCGGTATCTTTATCCCCCTCAAACAGCTTCACCAGCTTGCGCAGTCCTAGCAGCAGATAAGCTTGGGCCAAATGTCCGTCTGCATTCCCTTCAACGTTTTGACAATCTTCAATCCTCTTGAGGAACTTTCCTTCTAGCTCCACTAGACCTCGCTCTAAATATCCTAGTCGCTTGTTGGCGCGAACAGCCATATCCTTCCATTCTTCAATCAATTTCTGATGGGCTTCTTGTACTTCCCGATGCTCACTTTCACACTCTCAAATTCTCTTAACCCGAGCTTCAGCTTTCTCGTCGATGATTCTTTGTCCGCAAATGAATCCGGGCTGACCCATACCATTGTGATTATCTTCCAACCAACCCGAATAGTGCGGCACGCAACCAGCGTGATACCTATCTGGTTCAATAGACTTTTTCCCCAAAACGAGCTTGCAATGCCACATGTGTTGAGCTTGGCATTTGTGCGGGCTATCATCGTCCTGGAAATCAGCCCTAAAGTGACTCATTTTGTTGACCATTGGTATGATTTGCTTTCTTCCCGCCTACCTCATGACTCGGAGGGGAACGTAGGGATAAGTTCCTCTTAGACCAATGAGTATGAGAAATGGTGCATCTCGGGATCGAACAATGAATTCTTCCGTAAGGAACCATTCGACCATCCATTGTACCTGGTCTTCTTTTAGATTCTCAAATAGCTCCACCCATCTTCCAGCGTTCTCTGGCTGAGCGAACATGTCAGGCATATAATTCATACACCTTGGCTAGTGGAAGGCAATGTGATCATCCCAGTCTCTGCGTAAGATCTCTTGTCGGTATTCTCCTTTCTGGAGGTGCTCCATGAACCAGAACTGAAGTAACAAATTGCATCCCTCAAAATGACAGGCCTTTCGCTGGCAGTTGTCCAGAGCCCGGTATATCTCAGCAACAATCATGGGCACTATACTGAAAGGTTGTCCGCCGATTCCTTCCATCAAAGTCTTGGTTACCATGGCCAGTCTGGTGAGGATCCTAGCCTTCTTCATACGGAACATTATCATCCCCAGGAAACAAAACATAAATACGAAGACCCTTCTGTGAATACGCCCCAGTGAGGTGAGGGCAAATTCATCTGAGTAGGTGCGGTATGACTTGCCATGGCCATACCTCTCGTACAAATAGTCGAATGGGATGTAGGAGTCTTTCAAACAGGTCAAGTCTGGGTTCTTCTTCAGTCCCATCATCTTAAGGAAACCCCTACCCTTGCGATTCTATGGCATAAGCAAACCCGGAGTCTCCCAAAGAATACCAGCTAAGCCTCCTATTTCTTCGAGTAAAGGAGTCATTTCAAGGTTCCCGAAGCGGAACACGGACCTGTCACTATCCCATAACAGAGTTGCAGCCTCTATGATTTTGTTGTTAGGCTGGATTTCTAGAAGAGAAGGTAGATTCCCTAAGTATTTGCGGACGAGTGTCTGATCTCTGGAGTGGAGATCTTCCCACCAGTTTAGCAGTCTTGGATGAATGTTTGTTACCATGCCAAATCTGGGGACTTCGTGCCTCATTTTCTGCAAAACAGAGTGTTAGACCCTTACCCTGCCATACTCGACTATTTAAACCAATAATTAGCATAAAAAGCATTTAGTTCTCCAAATAAATGCACAGAACATGTAGGTGTCCGTTTGTGTTTCAGGGAAACCCGATGGACTTTGGACGAGGCTATCTTAATGAGTCATTATGTGGATAACACAACTGACTCGGCTAGGTTTGACCATGATGCATGCACAGTTAGACAGAGTAAGGTTGCTATTGAGGTATTAGACAGGTACCCTTGAGCAGACAACTCAAGAGGGAAAGGCACGGAACCATCGACTGCACCGCTGATCGACTGGTTTTTCCGCAAATACGCCTTTGTTGAATTTAAAGGGTGATAATATTGGAAGAGTGCAACCACTCATTATAAGCATTGCTATGGTATTTGTTTGGCACGAGTGGAATATGATGTTGAAGATGCAGTTTACAAGAATGAAACAAATTGACATGTATTATCACGTTCATAAGATAAATGATTACAATAATTGTAGTAATTACAACAGCATTGAAATAAAGCAGTAAAGGAAAGCAGCTAAAGGAAAGAAAAGACATGAAGAGCCAAGTTAGTTTCGTAGTGAAAGAATAAAAGATAGTAAATAAAGCAATTAATGAAATAGTAAAGTCACAAGCAACATGCAATGGTAAAAGCCTAAATCAAATTCCCCAGCAGAGTCGACATGCTGTCGACGCCCCCTTTTTCTCTAACCGTGGAGTCAGAAATCGGGTATACGACATTGGGAAGACAACTCTATTCCCTTTAGAGAATTGGGTTTAGAAGTTGAAGAGTAGCCACCTAATGATTATAGTGCATCAGGACACTTTAAGAAGGGTTTGAGATGAAGAGACCAGAAATCAGGGTAAGGGCTAGAAATTATCCCGAGGGGAAGGTGTAGGCACCCCTCAACATCCACTAGTGTGGCTCCCGACCATGTTACAATTGTGACTTTACAATTAAACAATCAAGGCTCAAATAAGGACTCGCATATAACATTGCCATTAGGTTGAAAACTTTTGAAAGTATATAGAGAGGGCAGAAATTTAAAAAAAGGGATTTGAATAATTTTATAAGAAAAGATGAAAGCAAATAAAGGGAGGGGGTCCTAGGTTTATAATTAATATGGATCACTTCAATGCAATATCCATCAATCACTCCTCGGAAGAGGGGTCGTACGTGATATTAGCGCACCGGACATCATATCCATATTCTACCATTCCCACCCGTTAAGGTATTAAAGCGTGGAATGGTATCGTTACTTATTGCATGCTACTACCTGCCCCCAATCCTATCAGTCTCGGAGGCATTTAGGACTACTAATCCTAAAAGGGAAGGGATTTGGGGCCTTTGGAGAGTTTCAAAGGACAAAATACTAAGGCGCCAATCAAAACACACAATACAATAGAGGGAAGAGCAAATAAGCAAATATGGCTCAAGTAAACCTCCTTAAATCACATAAGCCATGGAGTTTAGCATGTCTTGCACGTACTGGTTTGGTCTTTAAAATTAAAGCGTTAAACAAACTGGTTTAACTCATACTTTTAGACAGGAAGTCTGCATTAGGCTTACTCGAATGCAGTCGTTAAAGACTGAACCACTTTAGCTATGTGTTGGACAGAACTAACGATTTCGAAAAGCAAACTGATTATAAAGAGTTACCAGTTTTTCAGAATGAAACGAGTTTTAGGAAATGTGTGTTCTATTTTGAAGAGGTCTGAAAGAAATGAAAGGAACTTCAAAAGGTATGCAGACTAGTAAAAGAGATTACACGAACTTATCAGAAAAAGAGAGTTTCAGAAAATGCCAGTTTGTTCAGGAAATGTTTGTTAACTTATGAGGCTCAGAAAATCGCAGAAGACTGCCAGTTTGACCAAAAGTATTTATTAATTAAACGGTTGGTGTTGTCTTGCACAATAATGAGATAGTTCAAATTCGAAATTCCTATAGGCATGCTTTCTATATGTCAACTGATTTTAACACTTTTTTTTAAAAAAAGTAGGAGTCTTACAAACATGGTGTCTATATACAACCTTGTTATTAAACCTACAGTTTGCCTAATGGTATCATTATGCGCAGAAAATACAAATCCTTATGAGCATGGTATCTATATGCGTAGTTGCAGAAAGTTTAGAAGTTAATCCCTATAGACATGCTTTCTACGTGTAGAGTTGCATAGATCAAAAATTAAATCTTATAGGCATGATCTCTACCCTTTGTGCATAAAGTAACCCCTCCCTTTTCACTAAATCCCCATGAGTTTATATAAATTATTACAGGCCGATAAAAAACAAGACAGAAATTAAAAGTACATCAGAAATCACAGCTATATCCGAGCAGCCTAATTCAGACTTAGTGTCTAACAATATGAAATTGAACCACTTCCGAAATCCAGATTTCCAAAGCCTTCTCTTATCTGGGGTGTTTCAGAGATCCAAGGAGTCTCAGGAACTCCAGGCAGTGCTTACACCCCAAATATATTGCAGATTTAGATTATAGTGCAGTGTGGAAATGCTAGCTCTCAGATGTCCAAGTTCAAAGGGAACTCAAGGTCCCAAAGCAAGGCTCAAAAGAGAGGGGCAGAACTTAAGATTCTAGGAATAGGTGTAAGTGCACAAGGGGGAATGGAATCAAAGAGAGACAGGGAAAGCTAGTGGTCATGCCCAGCAATTGGGATGCTGGCACACCCCTGACCAGCCTGCTAGTCAAGCATTGAGAGTTAAGATCCATTGTGGATCAAGACAAGGCCTGGACAGTAATTAGGATACTGTCAGGCCAAGAACTTAACTTAGCACATAAAAGGGGATAAGGGTAGAGGATTCATAACAAAAATAGAAGCAAGGAAAAAAAATATTTAACACAAATTACTGAACAAAGGGAGTAGAGTAAACAACAGTCTGAAGCACATAAGGGTGAGGCAGAAAATTGAATAAAGGACATATCAGTTTCAGGGAAACAAGAAAAGAAAAGTAGTAGTCTTGTAAAGCCAACAAATAGTCAAAAGATCTTAGAAGAGAGCTGTGAGATTATGTGTGTAAAGTACTGAATTGAGAGTCTGTGTGTATAAGAGTATGCAATTCGAAGTGTGTTGTAAAAGTATTAAATTGTAAGTTAAGGATGATCAAAGTGCAGAAGGGCCGTGCCTCTTTTATAGTGCAGAAAAAAGTGAGAAAAGGTAAGGAAATAACATTGAAATCAATCTCCCTTTAGTTAAAGGATTCTGATTTCAATGGGTAAAAGCCAATTAAGGAAAGCAGTTTTGATTAAAACCTTTTCAAAGTAGCACAAAAGGGGTAAATACAGGACATTATTAAAGGAAAGAATTCAATAGTACACAGCTTGGAAAATAAATAAGGAAAGGGAATCAATCAAACAGCCAGGGAAATCAAAATTACAATTCAATTCGAATGAACCAAGTCAGGAAAAGGTAAAGGAGGTTCAATTAAAGAAAAATCAGTAACAATCAATCAAACCCCATTAGAGGATTTCAGAATCAATCAAAAAAAACCTTTGAAGGCAGAGTCCTTATATATAAAGCACACAAATATGTGAATACCAGAGGGGTTTGTCAAATTATTTAGAAGAGAGTTTAACAAAGAAAGGTTCCGAATCATAAGCAAGAAGAGGTATAAGTCTAGTTCGCAGACTCACAATGAGTCTGAGAGTCCAGGGTCCCGAAGTGGAGCCTAACTCGCACACAAAAGATCAAAATTCCAAGAAATCCCGAACCTTAGGCTTTCGAGTTGAGTCAGACAATAGAGATGAGAAGGCAAACCATTCAATAGAGGCTCAGGAGTCTTTTCCAAAGCCTTATGAGAAACAAACAGACATGATACACAGTCAAAAGCATGGAGAACACGTTTTGAGAAAAACTCAAAACTTAAACAAGTTCAGAAGAAAAAGTGATACAAACTTAAGAAGCAGTAGATGAAACACATTTAGCAAGAACACGAACAGAGTCCAGTAAAGCAAACAAAAATCGAAGAACTTAACAGTAAACACATATAGTAGAAGAGTAATGAAAACATAACAAGGATAATCATGTGAGCACATGAGTAACATGTATAGAAGAAAAGTAGAAGGACAATACAGGCGTGGTAGAAAAGAAAACATACGAACATAGCATAGACACATACATACAAAGAAAAGAAAAGGAAGAGTCAGAAAAACATTTTAAGCTTTTCAAAAACCCTAGATCGGAAAGAAGTAATTTTTGAAAGAAAAATTGGGGAAAGTGTTTTAAAACTCCAATAAAGCACAGATATAGCATAGATTTAAAAGAACAATCACAGAAAACCTCGAATAACTAGGGTTTCAGAGGAACACTGGAATGAGAAAGGCTTGTAAAGAGGTCTGATCTAAGTCGGATGAGGTCAGAAACAGGCTCAGAAGACCAAGAGCCACCGGAGCAAAGTCGGAGATGGCTAGAATCTTCGAATCGGTGAAGGTCTAAGTGAAGACCTTCGAGGTCTGGCCTCGAATCTTTGAGTATCAGGCATGCAAGAGCCAGAGGAAGTGAATATAGGTTGTTCATGGCCTGAGAAGCCATGGATTCCGATGAAAACACGGTGGAACAAGGCAGGAGGAGGCTAGGGTTTGAGAACCCTCGAGAGTTTGAGATAGTGGAGGGTTGCAGAGGCAGCGGTTGTGAGAATGAGGTAGGGTAAAGGGGTCGTATGAATTAAAAAAGGAAGGGGATGAGGGGAGTCGTTGATCTAAAGGATCAACGGCTGGGATCAAAAGAAAACCGGACGGGTCGAATAAATGGGTAAAGGGGTTGGGTTAAATCAGAATTGGGCCGGTCCAATTGGGTTTCAAAATAGGGTCAATTAGGGGGGATCATTGGCTATGATTGAAATAAAAATGGGCCAGATTTTAAATAGCCAATTATTCCCTTTTTATTTTTATAAAAATGGTAAAATGATCTTGAAAGCAAACTAAAAGTACTGAGCCAACAAAAAATATATAAATATTAATTTAAAAATATTGGAACCAATTTTACAATTATAAAATGCTATTAATCTTAATATAGGCTACAATTGCAATTATATGCAATTTAGCTTTTAACATACCAAATAAATTTTGTAAAAATATGCAAAAATTATCTTAACTATATTTTAGTATAAATATGGGAATGAAATAAACTATTCACCAAAATTGATGATTTTGGGAATAATTATGGGGTTTGCACTGCTAAAATAGACAATAAATTGATTTTAAAAAATCTTTAAAAATTAGGGAAAAATACCATAACTCTTGGGCATGCTTATATATGCATACACGATATTTTGAAAGTGTTCTGAGTATAAAAAATACATAGGGAAAACTTGGGTATCAACACCCGGTATCTGTAATCCCTGCACTACCTGCTCAGGAGTGCAAGCAATGGGAGTCTGGGTGCCTCCCCTGGCCTGGGAAGTAACTGCGGCCGTAGTAGCTGAAACCGCCTATGCCAAACTGGTACACACTGATACGATCCGAGCTAAAGCCTCCTGAAGGCCTGGAATCACGATAGGCACAGTTGGTGCCTACACTGGTGCTGCTTCGGAGTCCACAACTGGGACCTGATCGGGAACTGGGGCAGCTGGTGGATCTGCTGGTGCTGCTCTGCCCCTGCCATGGCCTCGACCGCGACCTTGACCTCTGGTAGCCCCAGCTGGTGGCACTGGTGGTCGTCCACCTCGTCTAGTAGCTCGTGTCCTCACCATCTATGTGAGAATAGAACAACAGAAGTTTAGTACTCAGATCAACAAGTTCGCACGACAAGAGTTTCAAGAATGTGAAATTTTTCTAAAGGTTCTGCAGCCTCTCGAGGATAAATACAGACGCTCTGTACCGATCCACAAGACTCTACTAAACTGGCTTATGACTCACGAGACCTATGTAACCTAGGCTCTAATACCAACTTGTCATGAGCCCAAATAACGATCGTGATGGCTCCTATCACAGTAATAGCCAAGCCGACAACCCATAATCACAACTCGTTTATCAACAACATTAAGCCATTTTTCTAACATAAGTTTTAAATGTGGAGTTCTCTATAAGTGCTATAATGACAAAATGTGCGGAAAATCGAAATAACAAATACTACACAGCCCCAACAATCTGGTGTCATGAGTCTAGAGCCTCTAATACAAGTCTGAACATCCTACTACATAGATAGTCTAGAAATGCGGAAAAATAATATGATAGAAGGGAGAAATCAGGGCTGCGGCTGCAATGCAGCTACCTCAAAACTCCCGGCAAATACTGGATAACAAATGAAGCTCTCACTCCGCCCCTCAGGAACCTGGATCTATATACAAGGTGCAGGGAGTAATGTGAGTACGCCAACTCAGTAAGGAACAAAAGTAAATAATGGACTGAAAGTAGTGACGAGCAGTTCAAAACATATAACTTTGAAATCAGTTCTGACATAAGTTCATCATTTTCAGTTTAAAGCTTTGAAATCAGTTATTTAGCAACATAACCAATATAGGCTTATTTTAAAAGAAAAGTGAAACAATGAAAAACAGCATAATAAGGCCATTCGGGTAAGAAATCACTTAGAATATAGCCCCTCAGGCAGCCTCTTAGTCACTCGTGACTCAACTTTCATCACACAGTACTCACTCTCAGCACTCGGCTCTTTTAATCTCATAACAATAGAAAACATGGTAACCACTGCGGCGTGCAGCCCGATCCATATATTTATAGTCGACTACGCTCACTAGGGGTGTGCAGACTCTGGAGGGGTTCCTACAGCTCAAACAACATATCGTTGCGGCGTGCAGCCCGATCTAATGTATATATCGCTGCGGGCTGCAACCTGATCCATATAAATATCGTTGTGGCGTCAGCCCGATCCATAACTCACATCTAAATATATAATTATCCTCACATTTAGGTTCTCAACCTCTATCTCAGTCATTACCTCACAGCCTCTCGGGCACAATAATAGAAAGTAAGGAACTCAGCCCAACAGTTCTCACAATTAGAAGTAGAGTTATAAAGCCAATTTTAAACATTTAACAAGTAAAACATGACTGAGTATATGCTTCTAGCAAGTGAAGTGAGGAAAGTAGTCAAAATGCCCCTAAGGATTTCTACAGATAGGCACAAGGCCCCAAACCTGGCATACAACCCATAATACAGTATAAATGATTGAAACATAGAATAATATAGGTTTCCAAATCAATTACGCGGCTTAATATTCGCTACGGGACGGACCAAGTCACAATCCCTACCGGTGCACGCCCACACGCTCATCACCTAGCATGTGAGTCACCGTTTTCATCAAATCAAGTCAAATACCGGGGTTTTGTACCCTCAGTTCCAGATTTACAATGGTTACTTACCTCAAACTGGTGAAAAATACTACTCTGCGACGCCTTTGCCCCTCGAATCGGCCTCCAATCGTGTTGAATCTATCCAAAATCAGAACGAATACGTCACAATATGCTAAGGGAACAAAGCCCAAGCAAAAACAATTGAAAAATACCAAAAATTCCGAAATTAGAAAAACCTGAGCCCCAGGCCCACTTCTCAAAACTTAGAAATTTTCACATCATTAGATTCCTTATCTCCCCACGAGTTCATACATATCAAAATTTCTCAAATCCGACCCCAAATGGTCCTTCAAATCCCAATTCAAAGTTCAAAATTCCAAGCCCTAGTTCTTCCATTTTTACCTTAAGTTCCATGATTTTCTAGGTAGATTTCACAATAGAATCGAGTTTTAGATCCAAAATTCTTACCTCCAAACGTTTCTCCTTGAATCCCTCTTTAATCTCCTTCAAAAAGCTCTCAAAATGATCAACTATGGAGGAAATGAGCCCCAAAATCGTGGATGAAATGACTTAAAACATTTTGTCTAGGTCTGACTCCCATTTCTTTGCGATCGCGGTCAACACCTCACGATCGCGATGCACAAATTTGCATTGACTAGACTTTCTCTACGCGAACGCGATACCCCCATCACGAATGCGATGATTTATCCTCCTACACCTTCGTGAACGTTAAATGCCTTATGCGAACACGATGAACAAAAGGCCCTAGGCCCCTCAGACCCAATTTACTCTACGCGATCGCGAGTGCCCTCTCGCGAACGCGATGCGCTGAACCCCATCCTTCCGCGAACGGGAAGCCCATCTCGTGAATGCGAAGTCTTAATTCTGGCCTCTCTCAAATCCCTCTACGCAATCGCGATATACCCCACGTGATCGCGAAGGGCAATTCTTCTGCAACACCTGATCAGATTTTCTGCAACTTCCAAACTCCAAAAATGACCCGAATGGCCATCCGAAACTCACCCGAGGCCCCCGACACCTCAACCAAAAGCACCAACACATCCTAAAACATCATTCAAACTTGTTTCAATTATCAAAATACCTCAAACAACATCAAATCACCCAAAATACATCGGATTCAAGCCTAAGTTTTCTAAAATTTTCCGAAATGCGCTTTCAATCAAAAACCCAACCAAACCACGTCCGAATGACCTGAAATTTTGCACGCACATCCCAAATGACACAAAGAAGCTACTGCCACTCTCGAAATTCTATTTCGACCCTTATATCAAAAACTCACCTATCAACCGGAAATCGCCAAAATATCAACTTCGCCAATTCAAGCCTAATTCTACTTTGGACCTCCAAAACCTATTCCGATCACACTCCTAAGTCATAAATCACTTCCCGAAGCTAACCAAATCAACAGAACTCACATTCGAGCCCTCTAACACATAAGTCAACATCCAGTTGACCTTTCCGACTTAAACCTTCTTAAAAGAGATTAAATGTCTCAAACTTCACCAAACTCCTTCAGGACTCAATCCGACTAACCCGATACCACAAAACACAGATAACGAAGCATAAAGAAGCAGAAATGGAGGAAACAAAGCGGTAACTCATGAGACGACTGGACGGGTCGTCACATTAGTGGAGTGTGTGTTTGAACTCAAGTGTTTTTGCCTTGTGTTCATGTGTTTTTGAAAGAAAAGAAGTACAGGGTATTTATTGTTTTTTGAAAACGAGTAAGAGAGAGGTAATAAAGTACAAACATGGAAACAATCATGATTCAGAATCAATTATACAAGTGATTGCCTTTCATTAAGGGATCACTTGCTTAACGGGCAGTGACAGGTTCAAAATAAGGAAAGAAATTGAATTGTAAGCAAGTTGACAGTTGCCATAAAAGAAGTAGTAAAACATTAAGTAAGCAATCGAGTCTAGGTACAAAAATACTCTAATTTTGGAAAGGATTCAGTAAGATAAAATAGGAAAAGAAATCAATTAACCTTAACATGCGAGTGAAATCAGAATTTCACAAAGGAAAAGTTTGAAATCATTCACAAGTTTGAAGATCAATCAAAGAAGGGAATTCAGCATATAAATAGGGTGCACAAACACTACACATGCGAGGCCAGGCCTGTTGGCAAAAGGAAATAGCATGCAATAGAAGCACAAAATTCAGTAGATAGCAACACTCGAAGCATGATAGTTCAGTAGGTCAAGTCATATTGAATCAGTAGTAAGGAAAACATAGAATATCAAAAGCAAGCAAAGATCTCACAGTAGCATGTGAGGTTAAACCCCTTTTAGAAATTAGGGATTCGAGAATAATCGAATTTTGGAGATGATAGAAAACCAGAGTCAGAAAAATCACACAAAGGAATAAGAGATTTGAAATAGAGAACTTCAAATCGAGTCATGTACTTAAACTAACAGTCTCAGACCCAAAGCCATAGGGTTTTCATCAATAGTAGAGTTTTAAAAGAGGATAAACAAACAAATCGAACAAAACTCAAGCAAACAAGCATTCGTCTAATAAACAGTCAAAAATATTAGGTCTTTTAACATGCAAACTCAGGTAGAAGAACGATATGAGCAAAAATATGTCAAAAATCAGAGAAAAGTTTTTGAAATAACTTAACAAGAACCCTAATCGGAAAAGATAAGGGGTTTTGAAAGCAGAGTTTTTTAAAAAAAAACTTCGAGAAAAACGCTTAGAAGTCCAAAGCAAACGTAGATCTGAAGCAGATCTAAAAAAAATCAAAAGAACCTTAGAGGTTAGGGTTTCAGAAGAACCCCAGGTGATGAGAAAGTCCTTGAAAACCATCGATCTAAGAAGGAGAGTCAAAAGTCTGACTCGAATAGCTATGGCTGGATGGAGAAAGGTCAGAGACGACCGGAGAACAGTCATCGAGCAAAGACTGGACAAAACCCCTTCAGGATCTGGTCATGAGACCACAGAAACGAACACTAGAGGCCATGTAAGGCTGTTACAGGTCTTAGATGACCTTGGAAAGCCATGGATTAAGGCAGATTAGGGTGACGACGGCTAGGGTTTGATATGGTTGTAGAGAGGATTTGGGAGAGGTGGGGTCTCAGAGGCGGCGGATTATGAAGAATGAAAAGGTTTTGGGGGGTCTTTGGGTTTAATTAGAAAAGGATTAATGGGAGCCGTTAATCTAAACGATCAACGGCTGGGATTAAATGGGAGTCTGGGTGGGTCATTTAAATGGGTTGTGGGTCGTTTGAATGGGAATTGGGTCGGGGTAACTGGGCTTCAAATTGGGGTTCAAAATCAGGCTATAATTGAAATCAAATGGGGCTGACATTTAAATAGCCAATATTTCCTATTTGATTTATAAAAAATGATAAAATAATTTCTATAAATAAATTAAAGGTGATAAAATGATTTATGGTACATAATTATCAAATTAAAAATACTGGTCTTAATTTTTATAGATATAATCGCAATTAAATCTAAAAGAGGCTAATATTGCAATTATATGCAATTTAGCTTTAAATATACTAAATAAATTTGCAAAAATATGCAAAAAATTTCATAGCTATATTTTAATATAAATATGAAAATCCAATAAATGAACCACCAAAAATGATAATTTTGGAAATTATTATTTGGTTTTTATGAGCAAAAATAGGGGGATAAATTGGTTTAAAATCTTTAAAAAATTAAGAAAAAAAAAAGATAAAACATTTGGACATACGTATACATGCATATATATACTATTTTGAAAGTATTTTTCATTTAAAAATATATAGGAAACAATTGGGTATCAACAAGTTTTATGTACATCCATAATTGAGTTGAAACATGCATGATTTCGTAAAAATATGACATAAGTATGTAATTTTTAGATGAACCGATGACCGTGACATGGTTCAAGACATTGCGACCTCTCTTGCTATGAAATTTTGAGGGTCCTCCTCAAAATTCTGCACCAGTTAATGGCTTGATGCTTCTGACCACTGCTTGCGACGACTGGCTGAAATCACTTTGGAATTTTCAGGGTCCTCCTCAAAATTCTGCCCCAGTTTCCAATTGCGGGGGGAAATGAAAATTTTATTGAATTGTGACTGAACCCATAGGGCTGCCTACGTATCCCCTCTTAAATGGAAATCAGGTCAGGCGTAGTTCAATTTACATCATATAAGGGAAGCATAAAGATTATACATAGTAACGCTTAACTGCATCTGAATTGATCGGCTTCATCCAAACTTCTCCATCCATTTTTGCAAGTATGAGGTATCCTCCTATCAGTACCCGGTGAACCATGTATGGACCCTGCTAGTTGGGAGAGAACTTCCCTTTGGCTTCATCTTGATGCGGGAAAATTCTCTTTAATACCAGCTGCCCCGGTGTGAACTGTCTCGACTTGACTCTTTTGTTGAAGGCTCTGGACATTATGTTCTAATAAATTTGACCATGGCAAAGTGCATTCATTCTTTTTCCATCTATAAGGGCTAGTTTCTCATAATGGCTTTTTACCCACTCTACATCGTCGAGCTCAGCTTCCTATATGATCCTTAGGGGGGGAATTTCTACTTCGACGGGAATGAAGGCTTCTATACCATAAACCAACATATAGGGGGTTGCCCCGGTTGGTGTGCGGACTGTGGTGCGATATCCCACTAAAGCAAATGATAACTTCTCGTGCCACTATTTATGCTTCTCCATCATTTTCCTCAATATCTTCTTGATATTCTTGTTGGCAGCTTCTACAGCCCCATTCATTTGAGGTCTGTAGGCTGTAGAATTCTTGTGTCTGATCTTGAAAGTTTCACACATAGCTTTCATCAAGTCACTGTTGAGGTTGGAGCCATTATCAGTAATGATCGACTCTGAAATCCCGAATCGACAAACAATGCGGTCGCAGATAAAGTCTGCCATGATTTTCTTAGTTACTGCTCTGTAAGATGCTTCTTCGACCCATTTGGTGAGATAGTCGATTGCTACTAGGATAAATTTGTGCCCTTTGGAAGCGGCAGGCTCGATTGGTTCAATGACATCCATTCCCCAAGCAGCGAACGGCCATGGTGAGCTTGTTGCATTAAGCTCATTTGGAGGTACCTTTATCATGTCTGCATGTATCTGGTAGCGGTGGCATTTCCGGACATACTGGATGCAGTCCATTTCCATAGTCATACAAAAGTAACTAGCTCGAAGTATCTTCTTTGCTAAGACAAAACCGTTCATATGGGGACCGTAGGTCCCAGTGTGAATTTCCTCTAGTAGCCTGGATGCTTCCTTCGCGTCGACATACCTTAACAATCCCAAATCAGGAGTCCTCCTATATAGGATTCCTCCGCTGTGAAAGAAGTTGTTGGACAACCTCCGAAGTGTGCGTTTCTGAGTAGGATTTCCAAGTTCTGGGTATTCGCCTTTTGCCAATATTCTTTGATATCATGAAACCAAGGTTTTCCATCCACTTCTTCTTCGACGTGGGCACAGTAGGCTAGCTGATCATGGATCTTTACTGGAATGGGATCAATGAAGTTCTTATCTGGATGTTGTATCATAGATGATAGGGTAGCCAATGCATCAGCGAATTCGTTCTGGACTCTAGGAACATGTTGGAACTCCGTCTTCATGAACCTTTTCTTCAATTCTTGTACACAATGCAGATACGAGAGTATCTTGGAGTTCTTGGTTGCCCATTCTTCTCGTACATGATGTATAAGCAATTCTGAATCTCCCATCACTAGAACCTCTTGAATGTTCATGAAAATCGCCATTTTAAGCCCTAGGATGCAAGCTTCATATTCAGCCATCTTGTTGGTGCACGGGAACTTGAATTTGGCAGACACCGGATAATGCTGACCGGTTTTTGATACTAGGACTGCTCCTATGCCAACTCCCTTGAAGTTTGCTGCTCCATCAAAAAACATTCTCCAACCATCATAGGATTCTGCAATGTCTTCCCCTATGAATGATACCTCTTCGTCAGGAAAATATGTTTTCAGGGGTTCGTATCCTCCATCCACGGGATTTTCAGTAAGGTGATCTGCTAGTGCCTGTCCCTTGATTACCTTCTGAGTTATGTAGACAATGTCAAATTCACTCAACAGGATTTGCCACTTGGCTAGCTTGCCAGTGGGCATGAGCTTCTGAAAGATGTACTTCAAAGGATCCATCCTTGATATGAAATATGTAGTATAGGCACAGAAGTAATGCCTTAGCTTCTGAGGTACCCAAGTCAAAGCACAATAGGTGCATTCTAACAGAGAATATCGGGCCTCGTACGGGGTGAACTACTTACTGAGGTAATAAATGGCCTGCTTTTTCCTCCCTGTTTCATCATGCTGACCCAGAACGCAACCGAAAGCTCAATCCAATACTGCAAAGTAGAGTAATAGGGTCTACCTGGCTCAGGCGGGATCAAGACTAGTGGTGTTGACAGGTATTCCTTGATTTTATCGAAAGCATTTTCGTAGTCATCAGTCCATTTGGTAGCGGTGTCCTTCTTCAACATCTTAAAGATTGGCTCACAGATAACAGTAGATGGTGTCTTTGCAGATGACATTGCTTTGAACTCAGGTGGCACAGACATATTTACCTCAGCGTCCCAGAGGGCTGAATTTGGAATATGATTGAATTAAGAGTAACTATTGGCTTTTTTGGGTCATCACCTTCTACGATCAAACCGATTGATCCCTCGAGATCTCCACCCTTATGGTCTGGTAGAGGGTTATTGCGGACATTCGGAGAGGGTTCTTTTGGCATAATAATCTTGTTATCAATTAGAGTCTAGATCTTGTCTTTCAGAGAATGACATTCGTCGATGGCGCGTCCCTTCATTCCGGAATGGTATGCATAGGATTTGTTCGGGTTAACCCACTGAAAAGGGTTCTCAGGGGTTGCAGTAAGGATAGTTGTAACCATACCGCTTTTGATACCTTCTTCAATCCTTTCTACTAGCTTGATAATGTCAGAAAATTTGTGGCTCTCGATCATCATTAGTCGTTCATAATATTGCAGGTCTTGAGCCTGGACGAAGAATTTGTTCATTTGTTCCTCCTCTAAGGCTGGTCTGACCTTAGCAGCTTCGGACCTCTAGCGAGTAGCATACTTGCGGAATTTTTCTGTGGGCTTCTTCTTTAGATTCTGAATGTAGAACACATCTAGTGCATTCTATGTATTGACCCTGAACCTGTCCATAAAGTCAGACACCATGCCTACCCAGTTTGACCACTTCTTCGGATCTTGGATAATAAACCTAGACAAAGCATCTCTTTTCAAGCTCCTTATGAAAAGCTTCATGTGGATTCTCTCGTCTTTCCCTACTCCAACCAGCTTGTCATAGTACGTTCTCAAATGGACCCTAGGATCCCCTAAACCATCAAACATCTCAAAATTAGGAGGTTTGTACCCCTCGTGCAGTTCGACATCAGGTTGTATGCAAAGATCCTCGTAGTTCAGCCCTTCAATTCCCTTACTTCCTTCAATGCCTTGAATTCGGCTAGTCAATTTCTTAAGTTCTTCAGCCAAATTCCTAATGAGAAAATCCGTGGCATCAGACTAGGGGTGTGCTTGAGATGGGTCGGGTGGACTGTGGCATGGTCTCCATGTAGATGAGGGTATTATGGTGGGTGTGGAAGTGGTCATTTTTGGAGTTTTGGAGTTCTGGGATAAGCATGGGGGTGTTGTTTGAGGTATGGCAGGTGTTGTAGTGGTGGTGAGGAGCAGGATGATTTTGTTTCTTTGGGATATTCTGTGGAGGTGTAGGGTTCTGAGCATTTGGGAAATTGATATCTGGAGTGGTGAGGGAAAATGACAGATTTGCCAGATTCCGAACCTGATCAAGTTCTTCTTGGAATTTCAGCAAATTTTGTTTGAGTTGGGATGCATTTTCCTTGGAAACCTGAGTACCATGACCATGAGTGACCTTTACCCTTTCAGTTGAGTTCTCATTTCTGGCATTATTCAAATCTTCCATCTTCCCTTTGTTATTGTTTTTGATAGGACTAAGAGGAGGAGTGGGTGGAGGGCCCCTGGATCTCATGGAATAAGATGATGTTGCCAGAGTACACGAGCTAACCTTTGGGGAGGGGAAATAATAAGCACAAAAGTGAGGATTATAAAAAGCGTTGCGATATTTAAACACATAGTGCAGAATGTAAAACGTGCCCTAATTTGGGAACCTCTTTGTGCCGGAGGTAGGCCTAGCGACACATTAATTTGGAGAACATAAAATGCTATATGCCTCATTTTATTGATAGAAAATAAGACGAATCCCAAATCGACACTAAACAAACAGGAAATAAATGTCACTAATGGCTATTGGTCTTATTACATTTTTATAAGGCGAAAAAAGAAAACTCCTATCTATTTGGTCCCAGAAGGACCTTCCCCAGATTCGGCGTTGAACAGCTTTCCCAACTCACGAAGTCCCAGCAATAGGTAGGCTATGGCTAGATGTCCGCCTTCGTTTCCTTCAGCATTTTGGCAGTCTTCAACCCTCTTGAGAAATTTTCTTTCCAGTTCCACTATGCCTCGCTCCAAGTATCCTAGTCGCTTGTTGGCGCTGACAGCCATGTCTTTCCATTCCTCAATCAGCTTTTGTTGGCCTCTTGTATCTCGCGGTGTGCACTCTCGCATTCACGGATCCTTTTGCGCAACTAGTTATATGTGACCTGTGCCTCGACCTTCTCATCTATGATTCTGTGACCTCGAACAAACCCAAGCTGGCCTAGACCATTATGATTATCCTCCAACCAACCCGAATAGTAGGGAGTGCAACCAGCGTGGTATCTGTCTAGCTCGATGGTATCTCTCCCCATGACGATCTTGCAGTGCCACATATGCGGAGCTTGGCACTTGTAAGGGCTATCATCATCCTGGAAGTCGGCCCGGAAATAACTCATCTTGTCGACCCTGGGTACAACCTTCTTCCTACCAGCTTGCCTCATAACCCTGAGAGGGACGTAAGGGTATGTTCCTCCCAGGTGTACTCATATCCCAGACCGAAAGTGGTGCCATGTTTCTTGAGTTTTATGGGCTTAGTAATTCCTTGAAGGTTCTTGTCGAGTCCCTTGCCAGATTCGTACCCACTCCAATTCAGTATACTCTGGATCTTGTTATCCTACCATTTGTCTTTGTTCACAACATTTACCCATTCAATATGAAGGTAAGTCTCTCCACTTAGCTTTCTCCTTCCTTCAATTGACGGAATGGGATGGAGACTGTATATAGGGTTGCTACCATCGCCGTGAATGATTACCTCCAAGTGATTTAATTCAAAATTTACTGCCTGATACAGTGTAGATACTACGGCCCTAGCGGCATAAATCCATGGCCTTCCCAACAGCAGATTGTAAGATGTCGGCACGTCCATCACTTGGAAATCAACATCGAACCAAGTTAGCCCTATTTGCAAACACAGGCTAATCTCCCCAATGGTGGACCTTTGGGAACCGTCGAAGGCTTTCACGTTGATGGCTCCGTCCTTTATCTAGTGCAGTCCTTTACCCAACTTCTTGAGTGTTACCAGTGGACATATGTTTAGACCGGAACCTCCATCGATCAGGACTCTGGTGATAAAATAGTCCTCGCATTGCACGATGATGTGTAGTGCCTTGTTGTGTCCCAACCCTTCAGGTGGCAGCTCATCCTCATAAATAGTGATCTTATGACTTTCCAATACCTGTCCTACCATGTTAGCCACTACCCCGCCGGTGATGTTGCTTGGCACGTATTCTTCACTCAGCACACTTAACAAAGCATTCTTGTGTGCCTCAGAATTTTGTAGCAAAGCAAGTATGGAGATTTGCACTGGTGTTTTGTTCAACTAGTCGATGACTGAGTATTCTTTGGCCTGTATCTTTTTCCAAAGATCATCTGACCCTATCTCAATGACGAGTGGCCGATTGGAGGCCTACTTGCTTGACTCAGCTAGATGTTCCGGGGTATAAACTCTACCCATTCTCATCATACCCTATGCCGCAATAGTTTCCTCGAACCTAACCTTGCCTTTCCTCGTTGCCTCGGTTGTATAGTCCCATGGTATAGCATTCGTATGGAATGGCATCATGGTTGACATTGACATTGGGATAGGCGTGGATATCTTTACTCCGAACTGAGCATGTGCCTTGGGTGGTAAAACTGCCACTTCAAATGATGTGGGCGCATTTGCTAGAGACACAAATTTGATCTCAATTAGAACTGGTGTCTTTGCAGATGGCGTTGCTTCGAACTCAAGTGGCACAGACATATTAACCTCAGCATCCCCTGAGGGCTGAATCTGGAATATGATCGGATTAAGAGTAACTATTGGTTTTTTGGGTCATCACCTTCTGCGATCAACCCGATTGATCCCTCGGGATCCCAGTCTTCTTCTATTTCGATCATGTGGATACCTCCACCCTTATGGTCTGGCAGAGGGTTATTGCGGACATTTGGAGCGGGTTCATTTTCCACAATAATCTTGTTATCAATTAGATTCTGGATCTTGTCTTTCAGAGAACAACATTCGTCGATGGTGTGTCCCTTCATGCCAAAATGGTATGCACTTGATTTGTTCGGGTTAACCCACTAAGAAGGGTTCTCAAGGGTTGCAGAAAGGATAGGGTGACATAACCAGCAGCTTTGCCTTTTTCATACAACTAGTCGATAGGTTCAGTAATGGCTATATATTGTTTTGGAGGTCTGCAATCAAAATTTGGTTGGGGTCTAGAGACGTTTTGGTGTGTCTGAGGGGATTGATAGTGGGATGTTTGAGCATTGTAGGCTTGGTAAACATGTGCGGTTTGGGAATATTTGGGTGAAGTAGGCTGATATGTGGGAGGTGGAGGTGATTGATAAGTGGGTGGTGGAGTTTGGTAAGAGGGTGAGGGTGCTTGGTAGTTCGGCGCAGGTTGATAATTGAGTGGAGGCATTGGGTAGGTTTGGTATTTGATGGGCTATTTGGTTCTTTTTGCAACCATCACGGCTCTTACGTCCCTTTCTTGGACATACCACCGGACTGTAGGGCCTTATTTGTAGCTTGCAAGGCCTCGAAGTTTGTAACCATACCGTTTTTGATGTCATCTTCGATCCTTTCTCCCAGCTTGATAATGTTAGAAAATTTGTGGCTCTCGATCATCATTAGTCATTCATAATACTGCAGGTCCTGAGCCTGGACGAAGAATTTGTTCATTTGTTCCTCCTCTAAGGCTGGTCTGACCTTAGCTGCTTCGGACCTCCAGTGAGTAGTATACTCGCGGAATTTTTCTGTGGGCTTCTTCTTTAGATTCTAAATATAGAACACATCCGGTGCATTCTCTGTATTGAACCTGAACATGTCCATAAAGTTGGATGCCATGCCTACCCAGTTTAATCACTTCTTCGAATCTTGGCTAATGAACCAAGACAAAGCATCTCCTTTCAAGCTCCTCATGAAAAGCTTCATGCGGATTCTCTCATCTTTCCCTACTCCAACAAGCTTGTCACAGTACATTCTCAAATAGACCCTTGGATCCCCTATACCATCAAATATCTCGAACTTAGGAGGTTTGTACCCCTCGGGCAGTTCGATATCAAGCTGTATGCAAAGATCCTCATAGTTCAGCCCTTCAATTCCCTTACTTCCTTCAACGCCTTGAATTCGGCTAGTCAATTTCTTAAGTTCTTCAGCCAAATTCCTGATGAGCAAATCCTTGTCATCAGACTCGGGAGTGCTTGAGATGGGTCAGGTGGACTGTGGCATGGTTTCCATGTAGATAGGGGTATTATGGTGGGTGTGGAAGTGGTCATTTGTGGAGTTTTGGAGTTCTGGGATGAGTAGCGGGGTGTTGTTTAAGGTATGGCAGGTGTTGCAGTGATGGTGAGGAGCGGGATGGTTTTGTTGTTTGGGATATTCTGTGGAGGTGTAGGGTTCTGAGCATTTGGGAAATTGATATCTGGAATGGTGAGGGAAAATGACAGATTTGCCAGATTCCGAACCTGATCAAGTTCTTCATGGAATTTCAGCAAATTTTGTTCGAGTTGGGATGCATTTTCCTTGTAAACCTGAGTACCATGACCATGAGTGACCTCTACCCGTTCAGTTGAGTTCTCCTTTCTGGCATTATTCAAATCTTCCATTTTCCCTTTGTTCTTGTTTTTGATAGGACTAAGAGGATGAGTGGGTGGAGGGCCCCTGGATATCATGGAATAAGATGATGTTGCCAGAGTGCACGAGCTAACCTTTGGGGAGGGGAAATAATAAGCATAAAGTAAAACAAAAGGTAACCAAGTTAGTGAGGATTATAAAAAGAGTTGCGATATTTAAACACATAGTGCAGAATGTAAAACGTGTCCTAATTTGGGAACCTCTTTGTACCCGAGGTAGGCCTAGAGACACATTAATTTGGAGAACTTTAAATGCTAAATGCCTCATTTTATTGATAGAAAATAAGACAAATCTCAAATCGACACTAAACAAACAAGAAATAAATGTCATAATGGACATTGGTCTTATTACATTTTTATAAGGCGAAAAAGAAAACTCCTATCTATTTGGTCCCAGAAGGACCTTCCCCAGATTCGGCGTCGAACAGCTTTCCCAACTCGCGAAGTCCCAGCAATAGGTAGGCTATGGCTAGATGTCCGCCTTCGTTTCCTTCAGCATTTTGGCAGTCTTCAACCCTCTTGAGAAATTTTCTTTCCAGTTCCACTATGCCTCGCTCCAAGTATCCTAGTCGCTTGTTGGCGCTGACAGCCATGTCTTTCCATTCCTCAATCAGCTTTTGGTTGGCCTCTTGTATCTCGTAGTGTTCACTCTCGCATTCACGGATCCTTTTGCGCAACTGGTTGTATTTGACATGTGCCTCGGCCTTCTCATCTATGATTCTGTGACCTTGAACAAACCCAAGCTGACCTAGACTATTATGATTATCCTCCAAGCAGCTTGAATAGTAGGGAGTGCAACCAGTGTGGTATCTGTCTTGCTCGATGGTATCTCTCCCCATGACGATCTTGTAGTGCCACATATGCGGAGCTTGGCACTTGTAAGGGCTATCATCATCCTGGAAGTCGGCCCAGAAGTGACTCATCTTGTTGACCCTGGGTACAACCTGCTTCCTACCAGCTTGCCTCATAACTCTGAGAGGGACATAAGGGTATGTTCCTCTCAGACCGATCAATATCAAAAAAGGTGCATTTATGGATCGGGCGATGAATTCCTCGGTAAGGAACCACTCGAATATCCATTGTACCTGGCCCTCGGTTATATTATCAAATAGCTCTACCCATCATTTGGAATCTTCCGGCTGAGCGAACATATTGGGCATGTATTTCATTCGCCTCGGATGATGGAAAATGATATGATCATCTCAGTCCCTTCGCTGAATCTCATGTCGGTATTTACCCCTTTGGAGATGCTCCATGAGCCAAAGCTGAAGTAGCAAATTGCATCCTTCGAAATGTTTGGCTCCTTGTTGACACTTCTCCAAGGCTCGGTATATCTCCGCAATGATCATGGGTACGATGCTAAATGGTTGTCCACCAATTCCCTCCATTAATGTCCTAGTTACCATAGCCAACCTGGTGTGGATTCTTGCTTTCTTCATTGGAAACACGATCAACCCCAGGAAACAAAACATGAATACAAAGACCTTTCGGTGAATATGCCCTAGTGATGTGATGGCAAACTCATCAGGATAGGTACGGCAGGGTTTGTTGTGACCATACCTCTCATACAAATAAACAAAAGGGATGTAGGATTCTTTCAAACATGTCAGTTCTAGATTCTTCTTCAATCCCATCATTTTAAGGAAACCCATGCCCTTGTGGTTCTCAGGCATTAACAAACCCGGAGTTTCCCATGCTACACCGGCCAATCCTCCTACCTCTTCTAACAAGGGTGTCATTTCAATGTCCCCGAAGTGGAATACGGCCCTCTCACAATCCCAGAACAAAGTAGAAGCTTCTATGATCTTGTTGTTGGGTTGGATCTCCAAGAGAGAAAGTAGATTGCCCAGATATTTCCGGACAAGAGTTTGATCACTAGAGTGAAGATCCTCCCACCAGCTTAGCAGTTTTAGGTGGATGTTGGTGACTATGCTGAATCTAGGGACTTCATGCCTCATATTTCTGCAAGACAAATAAGGTTAGGCTCTTACCCCCACCAGACTCGACTATTTAATATCAACAATTGGCATAAAGCAATTAGTTCTCCAAAATAATGCACAGAACGTAGTGATGTCTGTTTGGGTTTAGGGAAACCCAGTGGACTCTGGACAAGGCTGTCTTAAAGGATCATTATGCGGACAACATAACTGACCCGGTTAGATTTGACACGAGTGGAATATGATGTTGAGCATGATTATGCAATAATTAAAAGCATGTTGTCACGTATTGGAACGTTAAGGAAGTAGTAAAAACAGCAGTTTCATAATTTAAAGCAATAGTAAAGGAAAAAAACAAAAAGACAAGTCAGTTTTGTACTTGAAAAGGGAATTGAATGCTTAAAGAAATTAACAAGTAATGGCCACATAAAGAGGTATAAATTCACAATAACAGTCTGAAATGGTAAAAGCCTAAAATCCCCAGCAGAGTCGACATGCTGTCGCGCCCCCTTTTTCTCGCGAAATTGGGTTTATGACATTTGGGTATAGGACAACTCGTTCCTTTTAGGAACTGGATTTTGGATTGAAGAGTCGCCACCTAATGATTTAAGGTGCATTAGGACACCAATATGGTTCAATTCTAAGTTTCGTTTGATAACTAGAGATAGGGTAAGGGCTTGAATTTATCCTAAGGGGAAGGTGTTAGGCACCCCTCAGGATCCACTAGTGTGGTTCTCGGCCAGACAGTTTATTGTGAATTTAGCAAATACACAAATATGGGCTCAAATATTAGGGAATTTAAATTTAAACATATAAAGAAAGAACAATTAAAAGAAGAGTTTTAAAAGGAGTTTGCAAATAAATGGAAAGGGGGTCCTAGGTTTGTATTTAATATGGATCACATCAATGCGATATCCAGTATGACACTCCTCAAAAAAGGGGATACACATGGTATTAGCGCACCGGTCATCATATCCATATCTACCCTTCCCACCCTGTTAAGGTATTAAAGCGCGGGTTGGTGTCGATTACTATTGCATGCTATTACCCGTCCCATTCCTATCAGTCCCGGAGGAGCTTAGGACTACTATTCCTAAAAGGGAGGGATATTAGGCTGATTGGTTTCAAAGGATAAAAATCTAAGGCGACATACAAAACACATACTGCATGTTGGGGAAAGCATATAAACAGATAAAGGCTCATATACACCTCCTTAAACAAAAAGCACATAACTAGCATGACTTGCGCATACTTTTTAGGTCTGATTAAAATACTAAAGACGAGGGTAGTTTGATTATTGAAGCAGATCTATTAATTACATAACTCAGATAAGAAGTCCGAATTAGGCCTGCCTGCTGGTTGTAGCAATTAACAAAAGCGGATTTAGTTTTACGGTTATTACTCTAAGGCTTGCCTAAGTGTTTAGATGGGGTCATATAGGCATGATATCTACTCAATTCAGAATGTGGTAAAACAGTGATAACTCAAAACGAATTGTTTGAAATCCTATAGGCATGCTTGCTAAACCTCATTAAATAAGGGAATTAGATTATTTAAAACTGATTCAGAATAGACTGATTTAAAAATAGACCAGTTTCAGATTCTGCAGGCGATAGTAACTACTATTGTTGATTTAAACCCTATGGATATGATATCTAACATTGAATGTAAATGGAACGAACCTGATTTATTTGAAAATCCCTATAGACATGATTTCTATATGTTACTGATTTCAAAATTATGAACATGACACTTATTTATAGCCATTTAGAACCTAAACATGATATCTAAGTGGCATACAGAATTTAAATAAGTCCTATAGGCAGGTTATCTAGGTGTCTTGAAGAAATTGAGATAAACCCTATAGACAGGTGTCTAAAAATGCAGAATTGAACACAAAGAATTTAAAACAGTCCTATAAGCATGCTTTCTACCCTTAAGCATACATAGTTACCCAACCCTTTTCACTAGCCAGCCCCAAATGTTTATTATAAATTACTACAGACCAGAAATAATAAATTACACCAGAAAAGTACAAGGAAAAGTTACAAACAGAGGACGCCTGATTCTTGACTTCCTCCTTGAGTTATGGAATAAACCACCTCAAAATGCCATTGATCTAAAGCCTTTCTCAGACTTGAGTGTGTCAGAGTTCCCTAAGGGTCTCAATTGGACCTCGGGCAGTGCTCACACCCAAGTTAGATAACCAGAATAGAGATGAGTACTGTATGGAAAGCCATCCTTTATGTGTCCAAGTTTAGAGGGAGCTCATGGGTCCGAAGGCAAGGCTCACATAAGGGGGGCAGAACTTAAGTCTAAGAAGATAGTGAAAGTGCAGAAACAGAGTTTTAAGAATTGAGGGAATAAAGAAGAGGGGAAAGAATGATCGGGAGACAGCCATTAGCATTTCACAGAGTTAATAACTTCAAACAAAGGGGTCAGGGGATTGAGAATCCATTGCAAGGAGCCTATACACTTAGGCATGGCTTAGCTTTGGGCATGCACAAGAATGGGAAGTGCTGACATGCCTGTAATCCAATCATAACACACAACATATGAGAGAGACATGGAGGTTATGATCCCTAGGGGAATCAAGTATGGGACATGCACAGCAATGTACAATGTTGTCATGCCCCAAACCAACCACAAGTATTAAACACATTGGGATAGGGATTTAGGATTCAATAGGTCATAATACATTAATTCAAAATAGGAGAAGGGAAATTACATCATGCTTAATAATGGTATTGGGTTAAATACAAATATTGGGTAAACAAGAATGCAAGAAACAGTAAATAAGCATGTTGTTGTTGGTGCAGAAGCTTAATTAGGACATACAAGTAAGAAATGCAAATGCAGAAAAATAAGCAAGTTTCCCACAGCTTAGCCTTGGCTTTCAGCCGGTTAGGTAAGGCAGCAATACAGTCCACCAATACAGTTGGACATACTTATACATTCATATATATGCTATTTTGAAAGTATTTTGCATATAAAAATATACAGGGAAAAATTGGGTATCAACAAGTTTTATGTACATCCATAGTTGAGTTGTAATCTTATTATTTGTTCGTTATTGTAATTCCTAATTTGCTTTCGTAGAAGCGTTGTCTTAGGAACAAACCAAATTTATAAACTTCAGAGTTTATGTTGTGACTAGAGATATCCATAAGTTAAATCCTTTGTAACTAGGAGAGTTATAGAGTGGCTTGTGGTGGTTGCATCACAAGTTAGTTTTGAAGCCTTTGCAATAGAGTGTTTGCAAAGTGGCTTGTAATAGGTAGATTACAAGTTAGTAGAGTTAAAAGCCTACAAGAGTAGGTCATGGTTTTTTGATCCCCTTGTGTGGGATTTTTTCACGTAGAAAATCTCTTTCCTTCTTTACGTTCAGTCGTTACTGCATTCTACGTATCAGTCTCATAGAGGACCAGGTACTCTATAGTTTGGTGGACTCATATAAGATAACAATTGGTATAAGAGCAGGTTCCTCCTATCAGGCTAACACCTAGGAAGGATCTTCAATGGCTGCTCCACCAAACTTTGAAGAAGGAAAATCAACTTATAGACCTCCCAGATTCAATGGTCAATACTACGGCTGGTGGAACACCCGGATACATGATTTCATAATGGCAGAAGATTCAGAGCTGTGGGACATCATTTGTGATGGTCCACATGTTCCCATGAAGAAACATGAAGAAACAGGACCATTGGTGCCCAAATGGAGAAGAGAGTACAACGACATTGACAAAAAAGCTGTAGAAAAGAACTATCGTGCTAAGAAAATCTTGATGTGTGGCATATGACCTGATGAGTACAACAGAGTAACAGCTAGTGATACTACCAAAGAAATATGGGAAGCTTTACAAACCGCATACGAAGGAACCACTCAAGTCAAACAATCCAAGATCGATATGCTCACCACTGAATATGAGCTCTTCAGGATGAAGGATGATAAGTCCATACAAGATATGCGCACTAGATTCACCTCCATCATAAATAAGCTTCACTTACTTGGAGATGTCATTCCCAGAAACAAGCTTGTAAGGAAAATTCTCAGTGTTCTACCTGGGTCTTGGGAAAGTAAGGTAAATGCTATCATTGAAGCTAAATATCTACAAAATTTGACCATGGATGAGTTGATTGGTAATCTGAAAACATACAAGATGAAAAGAAAGAAAGACAGTGAAAGAAGAGAGCCTAAGAAGGAAAAGAACCTGGTACTTAAGGCTGAAAGCAATGATTCAAGTGATGAAGATAGTGACATGGCCTATCTTACTAAGAGATTTCAAAAAATGGTTCGAAGAAATGGTGGCATACCAAAGTGGGGTAGTTCAAGTAAAGCAAGGAACAATGGTCTTTGTCACAGTTGTAAAAAGTCAGGGCATTTCATCAAAGACTGTCCACTTGCGAAACAGGAGCAGTACAAGCAAAATCCTGAGAAAGTAGGAAAAAGGAACTTGGTTCAAGAGAAAAGATTCAATTGAAAAAGTGTTGCAGACAATATCGTTAAGCAGGCTCTTGCTGCTTGGGGAGACTTCTAAAGTGAATCCAAAAGGGAATCAGATGCAGAAAATAGTTCCATGATGGTAGTGGAAACTGAAGCAACGAAGTACGATTCACTGTTCACGCTGATGGCTCAGTTAGATTATGATGAAGAAGATGAAGACGATGAGGTAAACTTCAGGGATGTTCAGAGAAATATGAAATCATATTCTTCTAAGAAGCTAAGGTCTTTACCAAATTTCCTAATTGATGCTTATTATAGTCTTGTAAATGATAAGGAGATCCTGACCATAGAACTAGGAGAGGCCGAACAATCTAGAGATGATCTAGTGGTCTATGTAGTGGACTTAAATTAGACCATAGCTAATCTTGAACAAGAGAAAGAGGCCTTAAATGAAAGAATACCTAGTGTGTAAAATGAGAGAGACGATCTGATAGTAGTAGTTGTTGATCTAAAAGAAACAATACAAGGTCTTAGCAATGAGAAACACACTTTAGAAGAAAAAGTTGCATCTACTGAAGAGGAAAGGGATGACCTACTAGTGATATGCACTGATCTAGAGGAAACCATTAAGGGACTCAATAGAGAACATAGGAATGTAAATCTTTGGAACGGGAAGGAAGTAGCCAATGAGTCACACATCATGCTCGAAAAGGAGTTAAATGTTGTAAAAACCAGTATCTGTAGTGAACTCGAGAGAAATTAGGAACTCCAAACTGAGTTGGAGAAAGTAAGAAATGATCTTGAGAAATCCCTGAAGTGGACCTGGTCCTCAGACGTTGTCACTTCCATATATCTCAACAATAGTGGGAACAAGCAGGGCTTCTTGTTCCAAAGGGAGAAAACTCCCTACAACCCACACAGTAAGTAGTCACTGTACCTGATAACTGGCTATGTACCCACTGTGGAAACAATGAGCATTTTAAAGAAAATTGCCTGGCCAGGGTTCAGTCTGCTCAAAAGAACAAAGCGTTTACTGATAGAGTGACTACTAGCAAAGGACTAGGTACCACTCGCAAAATGCGGATGCTGCCTGCGTGGACTAGGAAATCCCTAATTCATCCTTTTTATAGTAACAAGGGACCCAAACTAGTTTGGGTTCCTAAATCTAACCTTTGATGTGCATGTGCAGGGAGTAGTGAGAGGAAGCAGACTGCGATGGACTATGGACAGTGGATGCCTAAAGCATGCAGTTGAAAACATCATGAATTGCTTCTTACTGAAAGCCCTGCAGGAAGGGAATGTATCCTTGAGAAGAAAGTAAAGGGTACATTCTCAGTGAATAAAGAGGCAGAAAGGTTACTTTGGCACTCGAGTGGGAACGAGCACTATGTGAATAGCCTAAAAAGGTGCAGTCACCAATCTGATAACTCGCCAAGTAGTCTTAGTGGACAAATGAAACAAGAACAGTCACTCCTGCTAGTCATTAATCTCCACAAGCTGGCAGTATGAAATGAGTGAAGTCGCAACCATGGCATGAAGGATTGGTATATGCAAACTTCTCACCTCCGAATAAACTAACTCAGGCGGACCTGGTCTGCAGTTTTCCAAACTCAAGTGTCACCTAGACATGAGTTCACAAAAATGATGGAGGAGGGGAGAAGGGATCACGCACAATTTCTCAACAACAAGGACTCCACAGGAAAATGGCGTATCTGAAAGAAAGAACGAAACTGGAAAATACTGCATGGACAGTGCTCATAGCCTATGGAATCGCCAAGAAATTCTGGGCAAAATGAATGAATATTGCTCTCTACTTTGAGAACAAGTGTCGAACCAGGTCCTTCCTAAATCAAAACTCACCAGGATCTGCCAATTGAAAGAAAATGCCTTGTTCCTGACAACAGGAAAGATCGGCTTGGGAAGCTCAATAGAAAAAGACAAGTGAAGGAATCCTTCTGGGGAACAACCCACAAAACAAGGCCACAAGGTCTCCAACAAAGGAAGCACTAAATGGTAGGAGTTGCTCATGGGGTATTCAACAAGACACTCTCCCTTGCCAAGAAAAAAATGGTGAGGATCAATATAATGAACCAATCCTGTCTCTGGGAAATATCTGAGGCTTCAAATAGGGAGGATGATAAAGTGAGCAAGATGAAGGAGACTGGCGAAGGACAATGCAACATCATCCTCCACATCTCACAAAGAACCTGGTACGTCACTTACTACCACTGAAGCTGAAGGAAGAAGTAAAGATGCAGCTCATGGCACTACACAAGCAGTAGAAAACAAATTGTGGGGAAATCAAATTAACCTCCATATCTCTCTCTTCAATCAACTTCTGTCTCAAATTGGAAAACCAAAGTGCACCTGTCATGATTCACGCCTCATCTTCTGGGAGACAAGGAAGCAAAACAAAATGACCTCATCAACAACTGGAGAGAAATTGCACACACATTGAAGGGTGAGATCCTCTTCTGAGGGTCAATATGAAGAAGGTATTGATCGGTGGAAAGAATTGCAAAACGGTAGACCAAACTCCAGATATCTACATCAAAGCCTCAAGAAGAGAATATTTCAGATAAATCAAGGTGAAGACGGGGTCACAAGAATCTAATGAAGAACCTGATCCTCTATCTGTTGGCTGTGTAAGACATCGTCAGGTAAAGGTAGCTAGACCAAGCCTAACTCACATCAATACCATTGTAGGTAAGCACGCATGACGATCATAGAAGCTAAAGGTACAGCTATGAACTGCGAGAGGGGAGCTGCTAAAACTTTGTTCAAAAGATTGTCTGGCATCAGGTTCTTACATCTCTGGTTAGTAGTAATGTGCTTATTCTTCATGCCCTCCCAAAACAAAAAAATGTGTGTTTTACAAAATTAATTCAAATGCCACATCATCCGACTTTTCAACGTCTGCATGTCATGTCTTGTCTTTCAAATCCTTTTGTCCCCTCTGCACGGTAACGCGTTCCCACAAACCTATCGTCTTTTTCAGGACTAATCAGAACCTGTTTCTTTTTCCTCTCATCATTATCCCCTCTTCCAATAAAACCTTCTTTCTCTCTCACGACAAGTCATAAACCCTTCATATCCTTTGTATAACCAGGATCTTCTACCTATCTCTCTCTTTCCCTCTCTACTCAGTTCTTATCTAATGGCAATCGAACAATCGTCTCATTATCCCACCATTAACACCGCCCCCACTTTATCATTATCCTTGAAATCATCTCCAGAACATCATTATTTCACGCCTTCTACCACCTTACCCACTCCTGGTTCCTCCTCAACTCCTATTGTTTTTCCATTTCTGATAAATCTTGTTTACCATTACTTTGCAAATTCTATGTCTAGTCAATCTTACGATCTCATCAAAGACCACACAGGAGGTTTCACTCCTCAATTGTCAGAAGCCCCTGAGGATGATCCTAATCAGTATCTGAAGTCCAACATGTTGGACTCAGTGACTTTCAAGGAGTCACCAGAAAAGGAAGCAACTCATAACATCATGGTTATAGTTGCTGAGAGTCTGATAAACGAAGGAGCATATCTCTCTTTTGAGTAATAGGGGGAAGAAACTTCATTCCTAGGAGATGTAAGAACCACAGCACTCCTCGAGTGCTTGGCTCATGAGATACTCTCAGAAAAGCCTTTTGATGAACCTAATTCTCTCCCATGGAAACTTACTCTTGTACCTCATATTCATTCCAAGCTCTTAAAGTCTTCCTCTAAATCTCCCACCACCAGGTCACTACAGCAAGAGAGTTTTGAATCCTCGTTGCAGAAAAGTAAGAGGAGTATCAAGACAAGAAAAAAGAGGAAAATAAATCCAAAGGATTTCATCAAGAGTGTGTCAGTAAACCGGACATACAAAGATGCTTCTAGGGAACCTGGTTCCTCAGTACAACAATCTATGAAAATTAAAGAAACTATTGAGAAATAGAAAGGGTCATCCGTGAAGTACGACAGCAAGTCTAAACGGAGTCAAACTGAGAGAGTCGCGTCTGAAGACAATATTGTGGGGACAACAAGATGGAAAAAAAGTCTGGTGAAGGGTCTAGCAAACAAAAAGGGGAAACGGTTAAAGAACCTGGTTCAACAAGGTCCATGACCTGTGATGGTGTTCTGTGGCAGCAGAGATTGAGAACTCAAAAAGTGCTGTGGGGCCAAACATTTAATCCAGCAATTTTAGAGATGGCAAGCATGAGACAAATTTTGGAGATTGTGGAATTTCAACAATGGGAACATCTATTTGAGGGGAGCATGCCTCTGGTGTACGAAGATGAAACACAAAACTTCTACGCATCTCTTTTCGTTGTTGAAGGGGATCACATATGTGCGCTTGTAAATGGAGTGGACATTGTACTCGATGCTACAACATTGAGAAAGATTCTCATAATTCTGTGTGAAGGTGTGTCCTCAGTTAAGGATGTCTGTGGAATAAACGTTTGGAGAGCTATCATGAAAGAGCAACCTATTCAATAGGGGAAACAGGTCCATAAGAAGGTATTGCTTCCTGAGTACCAGCTTCTCTTTGAACTGGTAAATAAAGTACTCTTACCCCTCTCTTAGAGGCGTTCCATTGCTGCAAAATCAGATTTGGTCCTGATCGAAGCGCTTGATGAGTTTGTACCAATAAATTTGCCAGCAATCATGATAGATCATATGTAGAAAGTGGCAAATTTTAAGGGTGGAAATCATGGGTTACCTTATGGCTTTCTCCTCACTCAGGTGTTAAGATTCTATAAGGCCCCCTTGGGAAATCCTAGAGTAGGCACACGCAAGCAGACCTTCTCTAAGACCACTCTAGAAGAATGCGAATATATAGAAAAAGTTGGTTGAAGCATCTCGACCATTTCTCAGCTGATAAACGCTCAAATCGTAGCTTCTGAGTAAATAAGAAGGCTGAAGGGTCAAAATACCATACTGGAAACTCAGCTTAGCCAACCAGCTAAAGGACTTGATTCTATACATGAGGAGGTTGCCCGACTGAGAAAGGAAAATGAGAGACTTCGAGCTCAATTACTTGAATAACAACTAGCTGCAAATGCTAGACTGGACCTGGTTCTCAAAACCATTGATGTCTCTTCCTCCAAGCCTCCTTCCTTTAGTGTTCCCTACGATCCTCTTGTGTCAAGCTATTTTTGCTCCAACATCCTGTGGCTGCTGTTTTACTTTTATTTACCTTTTTTTTGTGATGGCATGTTGAACTTAACCATTAATGCTCCTGATTTGCTCAATTCCAATGTAAACATTAATGAAATAGCTTCCCTTTCATTGCTTGTACAATACTATGTTCCTCTGGCTTCTCTTTTCTGTCATGTTATGTGCACATATGTGACATGCTCTAGTTGTGTTAGACTTCTGTATGCTTATTACCTGCTTGTGCTTTTCTTAATACCTATTCTTTTTAATGATGCCAAAAGGGGGAAATGGTATCAGAGTATATGCATGCTGAGAGGTGAGGGGTACTATGCTTGTGTGTGTAGGTAAGGGAATATCAAGTCTGAGATTAAGGGGGAACTTCGTGTAGTTTTGGCATCTCATCTAGTTATTTCTGCTCTAAATAATTATTGTCCATGTCTAAGTTTGTCATCATCAAAAAGGGAGAAATTGATGGGTTTTCAATGTCTTAGCCTTATGTGTCCTATGTTTTGATGATCTAACAAACTTGTAGTGAATAACCAGATAGACATCTCATGTGAACTGGTTAAAGTTTGGAAATTAGCAAATGGATAAACGACCACAAGGGGGAACACAATAGGGACCTGATGACCTGGTCCCTTAGAGTTCTCCGACACAAGCAAGTCAGTGACTATACAAAATCAATATAAAGAGGAACACAACAGGGACCTGCTCCCTTAGGGTTCTCTAACAAAAGTACAAGTCAAGTGCACAGCTAGAATGTAGCAAAAGAAATTGACCATCTGGCAACTGTTATAGAAGAGGAACACAACTAAAACCTGGTCCGTTAATGTGTCCTGACAGAAGTACAAAGTCCACTATCCAGCTGGAATGCAACTGTCCAGAAGTGGCTGTGCAGACAGTGCAGCAGTCACTTCTCACTGGGAAGAAGTACACCAAGAGTTGACATCACTATCTATTGTGATATCTTTTATGATAAAACAACCTAGTGCAATACACACCATGACTTGTGCATTCAATGATATTCTCTCAAGAAGCAAAAGCATTCATCCGGCATTGAAGTCACTGGTGTGTCAAGAACAAGAAGACAACTCCACTAAGGATCAGTTTCTAAACGAGTTTTATGTACATCCATAGTTGAGTTGTATCTTGTTATTTGTTGGTTATTGTAATTCCTAGTTTGCTTTTGTAGAAGCGTTGTCTTATGAACAAACTAAATTCGTAAACTTCAGAGTTTATGTTGTGACTAGGGATAGACATAAGTTAAATCCTTTGTAACTAGGAGAGTTATAGAGTGGCTTGTGGTGGTTGCAACAAAAGTTAGTTTTGAAGTCTTTGCAATAGTGTGTTTGCAAAGTGGCTTGTAATAGGTAGATTACAAGCTAGTAGAGTTAAAAGCCTACAAGAGTAGGTCGTGGTTTTTTGATCTCCTTGTGTGGGATTTTTTCACGTAGAAAATCTCTTGCCTTCTTTACATTCGGTGTTTACTGCATTCTACATACCAGTCTCATAAAGGACCAGGTACTTTATAGTTTAGTGGACTCATATAAGATAACATTATGCATGCCTTAGCTATCAAAAGGGTAGAAACCTGTTATTAGGTTTATATTCCTACTTGCGCAATAGAAACCATGCCTAGGACTCATTTCATGCATTAGAGAACATGCTCCCTAGGATTTACACTTACTATTTTCAGCATGTCCATTTCACTATCATATCACTTAGCAAATCCTGCGTTAAATGTGTTAATAACCAGTGTTTCTGCAATCATGTTCCTACTGCCATGCACACTTAGAGATCCTATTTTAGGCTAAACAACACTAACAAACATATCATCTCTGCATATTCTGGTAATCATGTTTAAACGCTGTAATATTTGTGCATATAGAAATTCCTGCTTAGGATTCTGCATATACATCATTCTGTATCTCTGCACATTAGATACCATGTCTTTAGGATTTCATTTATATTCTCTTAAGCACGCTTGGGCTAACTATGAATGCATAAAAGGAATAAAATAATTTTTACTCAATTTTTACAACCAACTAGCAATAATTCTATGTGTCAAACACCTAGAACAACATGTTTTAGGTAATAATAAGCTCCAAATTATCTCAGCAATTCTGAATAATTACTTAATACTGCTTTCGCCTAGACAAGCCTTAGGTAATTACTTAAATAAAACTGGAACAACCTCTGTTTAAATCTAGACTGCTACAACCAGCAGTCAGGCCTGATTCGGACTTCTTTTCTAAGTTATATAATGAATCTGGTTCTGACTTAAACACCCTGCTTTAGGATTTTAAAATTCAGACCTTAACTGTGTATAAGTCGTGCTATCTATGTGCACTGTTTGCGGAGGTATAATTGAGCCTTATATCTGCTTATATGTTTCCCTCATAATTGCAGTCTTATATGTTTTGTATGTCGCCTTAGCATTTTTACCTTTAAACCTAATGGTCTGCCTAGAACCTCCTTCTTATAGGAATAGGAGTACTAAATTCCTCTGGGACTGATAGGAAGGGACGGGTAACATCATGCAATAGTGGTCGAGACCAACCCTTATTTTAATTACCTTCACGTGGCAGTAAAGGGTAGATATGGATATGATGACCGGTGCATTAATACTACGTGTATCCCCTCTTCTGAGGAGTGTCATACCGGGTATTGCATTGATGTGATCTATATTACAAACAAACCTAGGATACCCCTTTTATTTTTATAAGTATGCTTAGACTATAACTCTTTTCAAAACCTTGCTTTTATTAATCGTTTTTTAGATACTTGTGTATTCAAACTTAAATCTCCGATTACTTGAGCCTTTATTTGTTTATTTTCTAATTGCACAAATTAACAAAAAAAACTGTCTGGGCAGGAACCATACTAGTGGATCCTGAGGGATGCCTAACACATTCCCCTTAGGATAATTTCAAGTCTTACCCTATCTCTGGTTACCAAACATAGTAGTATTTGAACCTTATAGGTGCCCTAATGCACCTTAAAATCGTTAGGTGGCGACTCTTCAAACACCCAGTACCCAAAAGGAAATGAGTCATCACACCCCATGAATGTCGAAACTCGGACTCCTCTCCGCGAAGGAAAAAAAGGGGGCGCGACAGTCGATCGGTTATATCTTCTCTTTGACCTGCGAAGTTGTTGCTCACTAAGAGCCTTGTACACGTCCTTCTTCCGAACTTGCTCTTTGAGATCGAACTCGAGCTGGCTAATCTCCAAGCGGGACCGGAGGAAGCTTTCATGACGAAGCACTGAAGCCTGAAAAAATGATGAAGTTATTAGAGCACATCTAAAACCAAGTAAGATTCACAAAAGGGTACAAAGGGCAGACACTTTACCCGATTCATCACCTACTACACCTCGTTTAAGAGGCTCAACGTGCCGACCTCGTTCATTTTTTCCTAGTCTTCTTCATTCACTAAGCATCAAAGGTAGCTAGCTACGCCCACCAGAGCAGACATGGCCCGAGCATCTGTTGGGATAGTTAGAACGGTCGTTCTCCTGCGCTCAAGGTCCGCGCTCGGGGCAGGAAATTACTTCACTAATTTTGGACTCGAGCTCGACTCACCCTTGTATTGGAAAAAAACTGAATCTAAATATTGTCACACCTCCTTTTTCCGCACCCGGGGGGCGCAAGGGAGTTTTTTCCAATTAAAGGACAATCGAAACGGGATTGGTTTAATTATTTCAGAGTCGCCACTTGGGAGGTTTAGGGTGTCCCAAGTCACCAATTTTAATCCCGAATCGAGGAAAATAATGACTCTATATTATAGTCTGCGTACCAGAAATCCGGATAAGGAATTCTGTTAACCCAGGAGAAGGTGTTAGGCATTCCCGAAGTTCCGTGGTTCTAGCACGGTCGCTCAACTGTTATATTCGGCTTGATTATCTGATTTTATACAAGTGTGAACTTATGTGCAAAATTTAACTTTTAACCGCTTTTATCATTTACTGTTTTTTATAGGACTTGCAACGTCGTGAAAACATATCTCGAACCACGTTACATCAATGCACCTGTGGTTATTGATGTATCTCGACTTGGTTGAGATTTGGATTTGGGTCACATAAATGTGCACCCGAATTAAGAAAAAATAAATTATTAAGACGTGCCTAAAGCAACTAGCGTATTGTTGTTTTGGGTAAGGCCGAAAAATTTGCTAAACGGCATGTCCCGAATTCTAAGTGTTGTAATGTATATACAGTTAGAGGGCCCCGCCGCTGAGTCTATTTTATTTGACGAGGCTCGTCTCGTTCTACTTTTAAAAGGAATTCGCGACGTCATGGATATGCCTCTCGGATCACGTCACAATCAATGTACCCGTGATTAGAAATACATTTCGAATCCGTCGAGATTTGGATTTGGGTCACATAAATGTGCACCCGAGTTTAAGAAGGTAAGGTTTATTAAAGCGTATCCTAAAGAGACTAACGTGTTGTTATTTTAGGAGGGTTGTGAGATTTGCTAAACAACCCGTCCTGGAAACTAAATGCTTCAATAATATACATTTAACAAGGGCCCCGCATCTGCGCGTTTTGTTTTTTTTCATCGAGGCTCATCTCGTTCTTGTTTTTTAAAGGATATCCTATAGCAACTACGTTTCTTGTCGGGTTTGTCTCTATCAATTGAAAACAGTAGATAGTCCTAATTAATTACATGTTTGCAAATTGTTTGTAACAACATTCAGAAAAAAAACTTGAAAATCAGAAATGAGGCTGCATGTACAGTCAGCCAAACAAATAATCTTGGGCCCAAATCCAGCCCATGCGTGATAGGCCAGACCTGGGCCACTGCTTATTCGATGCGGGCCTACTTGGTCTGCTTCGATTTGGGCTCGACCTTCATGAGGTTGAGGCCCTGAACTGGTTCTTTGTTCTATAAATGAGTTTATCAATTTATATGTGACAATCTGACAAAAGAGGAAGGTACTTTAATTAAAGTGGATAGTTTTCCTATTCGACCTACGTTAGAGAATATACTACATCATCAGACTAAGTTTTAAAAATACAACTTACCGCAATGGGAATATTTTCACCTAACAGCATACATATATGACTAGCATTCACTTACCTACCTTGATATACTAAGCATGTAGGCTACTTCTATTATCCAAACGAAAATGTAAATATTATATACTACATGACATTTAATACAACAGTCCATGTATATATATAAAAATAATCTGCAGATCCTCTCTTTTGCATTCATGCTCAAACTTTCAGTTACATTGGTGGTATCAATTGTGTACCTGGTAAGGAAAGGAAAGGAAGAAGGAGAGTGATCAGTTGAGTAGTATGCAATGAATACAGCAGCAGCAGACACACAGCAACAACACAGCAACAAACAACCAAACCAAGTGTTTTCCACAGCCACAGACAACCAACAATGTCTCCCAGAATACAAGGACTAGCAGATAGTCGAGTACCAAACCAGTAATCCCAGGAAAGAGCAAGGAAATAACAGCAGTAACTGAGGGTTCAAATGCAGTAAAACCACCAGTTCAACAACCACAAACAACTCAGTCAATGCAAGCAACAGAACTTGGCCAAGATAGCTTGACCAATATGCACTCTTATACAACTTTCAGGCTGTGTTTGGTTACAATGTCTATTGGAAACTACCTTGTGTTTATACTGTTATGATTTGGGATTCACTAGACCTCTCTTCATACCAAAGTTTTTCAGCCTTTTGTTTTGTTTTTCCTTTCTGAAGACTCAAAAGTCCAGCCCTGTTTAAGTTTTCGAATGGCCTATTTATAAGCCAAAATGACCAAGTGCAGTTAAGCTGCCTGCCCTGCCAATTGGCAGAATGCCCATACCCTTTAAGCCCATGCCTAAGCATCTTTGGTGCCAGCCCCCTTTGTTCCCCACGCTTGGCTTTTGTTTAATCAAGAGTTATGGGCTCATTTTATTATTCCTTTTAAGCCCCATGCTCTTATGTCTTGTTCCCATTTGTTTAATCTTAATTAGTACCCTATTTGCCAGTTCATTTAAACTATCTTTTCTGCCCTTTTCCAAACCCCAGAATACCCTTGCTAGCCCTTGATTATCACTGCCCTGCCCATTGCAGTATCAGGGCACTTTGGGCTTTGATCATTCGATTTCAGAACTGCCCCAGCCTGGATTTTTAATTGTTTACAAGGTAGTTACAAACTAACATTCATAGGCAATGCCCAACATTCAAATCACAACACAGGCCCATTCAGAATATTTGAACATTCAGTCGTAGGAGACTAATCGACGACATTTATCAGGTCGACTACACTAATTATAACGGGTAATAATCAGTCGCTCATATAAACAACACGTTCAGGGACCTAAAGGGCATCAGACAACTTTTGTTCAATTACTGGGGCTATATGAATTAATTCATTTGACGACTAATCTAATTGACGATCATGTTTATCACAGAGTGTATTCAGAACACAAACAGAAGACAATCGACCAAATAAAAGGTCTTTACAGAGATGAAAGAAATTAAGAAAAGCATGCTAATGACTTAATCAGCAGTTAATATAAACGAAAAGGGAAAGAAAAACTTACCGACAAAGTTTGAAATCAAAACGGACCCAAATCAGACTCAACTTTGACCACTTGAGGCCGAACAAACTTTAATCAGGGTGTTCTCACATGAGAACACCTTGATTAAGGTCTATTAGACCTCAAACCCTTGTCGAAAACCGGCCGGATTCCCCAGGTGCATGTGTTCTAAGGTCTGGATTTCCAGATCTGATTTTTAGGGAGTTGTGGGTAGATTCGGACCAAACCAAGCTTGGTTTGGTCACGAGGAAGGTCAGGGGAGTGTCTGATACAAAGATGGTGAGGTTTGGTGTAGATCGAGTTCTGTCTCGAATCTTCAAATCCAGATTCGAGACGATAGGAGATGATTCGAGGTTCGTGGTTAGTGGATTCGTGTTCAGGGGAGTGAGGGGGTCTTAGGGTGTTTAGGGGGTGGTCACCGGCGTTCGTGCCGCCGGCTTTAGGTGAAAGGGAAACTAGGGCGGCGTTAGGGTTTGGGGGTTTCAGGGTTCGGGGAAGGAGATGACTGAAGGGGGGGTTCGGATAGGGGGTGCGGGGTAAAGGGCTGAGTTTATATATGGGGAGGTTGATTGGATCTGAGCCGTTAGATCATATGATCTCAACGGCTTGGATCTGAGGGTGAGAAATGAGACGGGGTCGTTTGGTAGTTAAACGGGGTCGTTTGGTTTAAGTGAGGGGTTGGGTCGGATTGGTTATTGGGTCGGGTTTGAACACGGGTTGCTGAAAGGGGTTCTGAGCCGTTGGATTGGCCTGGATGGACGGCTCAGATTGATTTGCCTGAAACGGCGTCGTTTCAGGAGATGCCTGGGCGGCCGGATTTGGACTGGGTCTGAGTGCTGGTTGGGCCTGTTATTTTTGTTTAATTTCTTTTGGCCCAAACCGATTTCCTTCACTTTTTGTTTTCTAATTTCATTTTTTCTTTTAAAACAAAAATAAAATAACAAATAATAAAATAACGAAATTAAAACTAAGCAACAATGCAACATTTTAACACAATTATCACAAAAATATTTAAGTAAATTAGCTAAAAGCCTAGAACGAACGATGCACACATATATATATTTTTTGAATTTTCTTTTACTGACCGAATTATGGTTTAATCATCCTAATATACATATTTTGTATTTTGTTTGCTAATGATTAAATGCAAAAATGGACAGATCCACAAATGACTAACAACACATGTCACGAAAACTCGAACAATTGTACAGCGAAACCATTTGTCACTATTTTTATTTTCTTTTGGAGCGATTGCTCGTAAAGCAAAAATCACGTGCTTACAGCTGCCCCTCTTTGCACGAAGACACGAAGGGTTTTCGCGCAAAGATAAAGCGAGCGATTTTTGCCCGTCCGAATACTCCGTGTGAAGCATTTTTTGAAAAAGATTTGACCGAACCTTTGCTTCAGAGGTTTCCTACATATCCTGGGCTGAACAGGAATCAGGTCAATGTAGTTCGGGAAATTTTGGTAGCTGGGACTACCGTGTGACTGTAGTGCTTGTTGTTGTTGTGCGCTGTTGTATGCTGCTATAGGATGCTACTGCTCAACCGATCTCCCTGTTACATTGCTCTAAAAGGAGAAACAAGAAGCTAAGCTAGACTGAGGATCATGAAATCTTGTCCCTCTTCAACTTGTTCTTGTTGCCTTGCTTTCTTGTCGGCTAGCGCTTTCCTCTGACGCCTTTATTTTGTGAACTTGGCAGATGGCGGGTCCTTCGCTGACGTTTGAATGCCAGTTTTCATCACTTTGCTTGATCCGCTGGGAACATGCCCTCTTCTTCAAGCCTTTCCATTGTTTCTTTGGTGGTATGGCTTTTTATCAAAATGTATTCCCGCATTATACTGGTGGGCGACCTAGAACTTAAATGTATTCCCGCATTATACTGGTGGGCGACCTAGAACTTAAAATGTATTCCCGCATTATACTGGTGGGCGACCTAGAACTTAAATGTATTCCCGCATTATACTGGTGGGCGACCTAGAACTTAAAATGTATTCCCGCATTATACTGGTGGGCGACCTAGAACTTAAATGTATTCCCGCATTATACTGGTGGGCGACCTAGAACTTAAAATGTATTCCCGCATTATACTGGTGGGCGACCTAGAACTTAAATGTATTCCCGCATTATACTGGTGGGCGACCTAGAACTTAAAATGTATTCCCGCATTATACTGGTGGGCGACCTAGAACTTAAATGTATTCCCGCATTATACTGGTGGGCGACCTAGAACTTAAATGTATTCCCGCATTATACTGGTGGGCGACCTAGAACTTAAAAGTATTCCCGCATTATACTGGTGGGCGACCTAGAACTTAAATGTATTCCCGCATTATACTGGTGGGCGACCTAGAACTTAAAAGTATTCCCGCATTATACTGGTGGGCGACCTAGAACTTAAATGTATTCCCGCATTATACTGGTGGGCGACCTAGAACTTAAATGTATTCCCGCATTATACTGGTGGGCGACCTAGAACTTAAATGTATTCCCGCATTATACTGGTGGGCGACCTAGAACTTAAATGTATTCCCGCATTATACTGGTGGGCGACCTAGAACTTAAATGTATTCCCGCATTATACTGGTGGGCGACCTAGAACTTAAAAGTATTCCCGCATTATACTGGTGGGCGACCTAGAACTTAAATGTATTCCCGCATTATACTGGTGGGCGACCTAGAACTTAAAAGTATTCCCGCATTATACTGGTGGGCGACCTAGAACTTAAATGTATTCCCGCATTATACTGGTGGGCGACCTAGAACTTAAATGTATTCCCGCATTATACTGGTGGGCGACCTAGAACTTAAATGTATTCCCGCATTATACTGGTGGGCGACCAAGAACTTGAATGTATTCCCGCATTATACCGGTGGGCGACCTAGAACTGAAAATGTATTCCCGCATTATACTGGTGGGCGACCTAGAACTGAAAAGTATTCCCGCATTATACTGGTGGGCGACCTAGAACTTAAATGTATTCCCGCATTATACTGGTGGGCGACCTAGAACTTAAATGTATTCCCGCATTATACTGGTGGGCGACCTAGAACTTAAAAGTATTCCCGCATTATACTGGTGGGCGACCTAGAACTTAAATGTATTCCCGCATTATACTGGTGGGCGACCTAGAACTTAAAAGTATTCCCGCATTATACTGGTGGGCGACCTAGAACTTAAATGTATTCCCGCATTATACTGGTGGGCGACCTAGAACCTAAATGTATTCCCGCATTATACTGGTGGGCGACCTAGAACTTAAAAGTATTCCCGCATTATACTGGTGGGCGACCTAGAACTGAAAATGTATTCCCGCATTATACTGGTGGGCGACCTAGAACTTAAAAGTATTCCCGCATTATACTGGTGGGCGACCTAGAACTTAAAAGTATTCCCGCATTATACTGGTGGGCGACCTAGAACTTAAATGTATTCCCGCATTATACTGGTGGGCGACCTAGAACTTAAATGTATTCCCATTGCTTCCCCGTTCTTCCGAGAAAATTTTCGACAATCGGCAGAAAATTTTCTGCCCCGGTTTTTGGTGATTTCCCTGGCGTTGCATCTCGCTGTCATCATCAATCCTTTGTTTTCCTGCAGCAGACAAAGGGATTTAATTAGTTTTTCCGTGGTGGTAGAGGGTGCTTTTCTGGCAGGTGATTTTTCCTTTCTTCTCTTTTCTTGCTCTATGTCCCATAATTGATTAGTGGGCAGAGTTGCCTGTTGGGGGCCTCTAGCCTGCTGGGGATTGGCTTTCAATTAATCCCCCTTTTCCTCTTTCTCTTCCAGCATATTCTACGGGAGTCTTCTTTTAACTCCCGAAATCACTCCCTTTAGGAGCTCACTTCCTCCAAAATTGTCGGGCATGATCCCTGCATTGGGTGAATTCCCCTCCGGTTTCTGGTAGTAAGCTTTGAAAAATTCTTTTCAAGACAAATTTTAGGAAGAGAAAATAAAAGCTAGAGGGAAAAAATCTTTCTGAACCCACATTTGGTGGGGCGAAGAAACTCAAAAGAACTTATCTGGAGGACATGACTGGTCCCCGTGATCATGACGTGCACCATAGATTCCCGACCCAGTCTATTTGTATCAATCGATTTGCCCGATGGTCTGACTTGCTGGGGATGATAAATGACTGTCCATTTCATTGCAAATGTGGTAGCTTTTGCTGATCTATCTTGTCGCTTCATAGTGCCCTTCGAGGGGTTTTCACTAATGAGGCTCTCTCTTTTCTCTCATCTCCCGGCGCCTTATGGTGCCTGTGAAGGTTTTCACCAATAAGACTCTCTCATTTCATATCCCTCATCTTACGTCGCCTCTTGGTGCCTGTGAAGGTTTTCACCGATAAGACTCTCTCATTTTATTTCTTCCGAGGAATCGGGGCGTTGTAGATACGACCCTCTCTTCTGGAGATTCCTTTAACTATCAATTCATTCCCAGTCTTACGATCCTCTTCTTTGCTGGGGATCGGTGTATCATTCTCGGTCTCATTTGCCTGACTCGACATCTCTTGAACATTGATCGGGAGGTCTTTTGGACGTTGATGTTGGTTTTGGTGTGGAGTTAAAGAAAGGCTATAAAAATGAAAATAATTTGATGGGTGATGTGCTACAACTTTTGGAATCAAACCTTTGTTGGAACTTAAAACATAACCTCTGCCCCAGTTTTCTTGCTTGGGGAATTTATTTTTTACACTTATGTTGCGCTATGTGCGTTACGCACACTGTGCCTATTATGCACACTATGTACATTATGCATCCTATATTCACTATGATGCATACTATGACCGAGCCGTGAGGCGCCTACGTATCCTCTTTGAGGAATCAGGTCAAACGTAGTTCCCACGGTTTTGTATTTCTTGTGATTTTATCTTCTTCATTTTTCTTTTCCTTCTTTTCAATTATTTTCTTTTTTTTTTCTTTTTTTTTTCATATCTTTCCCATTAGTGATTCCAAAAGAGGGGTATGAAAGAATAACTTAAGGCTCAAAGGGGGAAGCAAGGGTTAAATAGTGTTTGGATAGAAGAAAGAATTGCCTCCGTCATCTCATTATCCAACAAATGCCAAATACAAACAAATAGACCAAAAATTGCCATAATTAAAGAAGTTACGCATAATATCTCTTGACTGCATCTGAATTGATAGCCATGTCGACACATCTACCTTCGACATCTGTCAAACACAAAGCACCGTTGGACAATACTCTGGTCACGATATAAGGCCCTTGCCAATTTGGGGCGAATTTGCCTTTTGCCTCGACCTGATGTGGGAGGATCTTCTTCAATACCTGCTGCCCTACCTCAAACTTCCTGGGGCGCACCTTCTTATTATATGTTCTTGCCATTCTCTTCTGATACAGTTGACCATGGCACACTGCTGCCAATCTTTTCTCATCTATCAGGCTCAACTGTTCCAATCGAGCTTTTACCCATTCATCATCATCAATCCCGGCTTCAGCGACAATTCGGAGGGACGGAATTTCGACCTCCGCTGGTATCACGGCCTCAGTTCCATATACCAACAAATAAGGAGTTGTACCTATGGAAGTTCGGACCGTAGTGCGGTAACCCAACAAGGCAAAGGGTAATCTCTCGTGCCATTGTCTGGACCCTTCCACCATTTTTCGCAGTATCTTCTTGATATTCTTATTGGCTGCTTCGACTGCTCCATTTGCCTTGGGACGATATGGGGTGGAATTGCGGTGTGTAATCTTGAATTGTTGGCATACCTCTCTCATCAAGCTGCTATTAAGGTTCGCACCGTTATCCGTAATGATCATTTTTGGGATCCCAAATCTGCAGATGATATGGGAGTGAGCAAAGTCCACCACTGCCTTCTTGGTTACTGATTTGAAGGTTTTAGCCTCGACCCATTTGGTGAAGTAATCAATGGTCACTAGAATGAACCTATGACCGTTGGACGCTGCCGGCTCGATGGGCCCAATGACGTCCATGCCCCATGCCACAAACGGCTAGGGCGCTGACATCGTATGTAACTCTGTTGGCGGAGAATGAATCAAATCTCCATGTATCTGGCATTGATGGCATTTCCTCACAAAAGTGATACAGTCGTGCTCCATGGTGAGCCAATAACACCCTGTTCGAAGGATCTTTCTTGCCAATACATATCCGCTCATGTGTGGCCCACAAACTCCAGCATGTACCTCTGCCATAACCGTCGTTGCTTGATTGGCATCTATGCATCTCAACAATCCCAAATCCGGGGTTCTTTTGTACAACACTCCCCCGCTGAAGAAGAAACCACTCGACAAACGCCGAAGGGCTCTGTTTTGGTCTCCAGAGGCATGTTCTGGATATATCCCCATTCCGAGGTATTCCTTGATATCATGAAACCAAGGTTTGCCATCTGCTTCTTCTTCCACGGCGTTGCAGTAGGCGTGCTGATCACGGACCTGGATGTGTAGAGGATCAACATACATTTTGTCAGGGTGGTGCAGCATTGATGCTAAGGTGGCTAAGGCGTCCGCAACCTCATTGTGAACTCTCGGGATGTGTTTGAACTTTACCGATCGAAATTGCTTGCTCAGATCATGCAAGCATTGTCGGTATGGTACGAGTTTTAGATCTCGTGTTTCCCATTCTCCCTGAATTTGATGTACCAAGAGGTCCGAGTCTCCCAAGACCAAGACGTCTTGGACATCCATGTCAGCAGCCAGGCGCAGACCCAGAATGCAAGCCTCATACTCGGCCATATTGTTGGTGCAATAGAAGCGTAGTTGAGCCGTAACAGGATAATGCCGTCCTGTTTCAGAAATGAGTACTGCTCCTATTCCAACCCCTTTTGCGTTTGCAGCTCCATCGAAGAAAAGCTTCCAACCCGGTTCCTCGGGTAATTCCAACTCATTCGTATGCATCACCTCTTCGTCAGGAAAATACGTTCTTAAGGGCTCGTATTTTTCATCAACGGGATTCTCTGCCAAATGGTCTGCCAGTGCCTGGGCTTTCATGGCCGTCCTCGTTACGTAGATGATATCAAACTCTGTGAGCAGAATTTGCCACTTTGCCAACCTTCCCGTGGGCATAGGTTTCTGAAAGATATACTTCAATGGGTCCAAGCGGGATATGAGATAAGTAGTATATGAAGACAGGTAGTGCTTCAACTTCTGAGCTACCCAAGTTAGGGCGCAGCATGTTTTCTCGAGTTGAGTGTACTTGACCTCATGCACTGTGAATTTCTTGCTAAGATAGTAGATGGCTTGCTCCTTCCTTCCTGTGTCGTCATGTTGCCCCAACACACAACCAAATGAATTTTCCAAGACCGTCAGGTAAAGAATTAGGGGCTTCCCGGGCTTAGGCGGGACCAATACGGGTGGATTAGACAGATACCCTTTGATTTGGTCGAAAGCCTCCTGACACTCTGCCGTCCAACCTACTGCAGCATCCTTTCTCAGCAGCCGAAATATGGGCTCACAAGTTGCTGTGAGTTGAGCGATGAACCTGCTGATGTAATTGAGTCTACCCAGCAAACTCATTACCTCTGTTTTGTTCCTTGGCGGTGGCAAATCTCGGATGGATTCAATTTTGGATGGGTCTAACTCAATCCCCCGTCGACTGACGATGAATCCTAGCAACTTTCCTGATGGAACCCCGAATGCGCATTTGGCCGGGTTAAGCTTGATATCATACCTTCGGAGTCTTTGGAAAAATCTCCTTAGGTCTGCCACATGGTCCTCCTGACGCCAAGATTTGATGATCACATCATCGACGTACACCTCGATTTCTTTGTGTATCATGTCATGAAACACGGCAGTCATTGCCCGCATGTACGTCGCCCAGGCGTTCTTTAACCCGAATGGCATTACCCGATAGCAGTAGGTTCCCCATGGCGTAATAAACGCTGTCTTCTCAGCATCCTCCTCGTCCATTAGGATCTGATGATAACCCGCGTAGCAATCCACAAAGGATCGGATCTCGCGCCCAGCGCAGTTATCGATCAGGATATGAATGTTGGGTAGCGGGAAATTGTCCTTGGGACTTGCTTTGTTGAGGTTGCGGTAATCAACGCATACCCTGATTTTTCCATCCTTCTTTGGGACCGGTACCACATTGGCCAACCACTCGGGATATCGAGTGACCCGAATGACCTTTGATTGCAACTGCTTAATCACTTCTTCTTTGATCTTGACACTCATTTCTGTTTTAAATTTCCTTAGTTTTTTGCTTGACCGGAGGGTATGCCGGGTCAGTGGGAAATTTGTGAACCACTAAATTGGTGCTTAATCTAGGCATATCGTCATATTACCATGCAAAAACATCTTTGAATTCCATGAGGGTTTTGATCAATTCTTCTCTGACACTCGGCTCAATGTGGATACTAATTTTGGTCTCTTGGACGTTATCAGCGTCTCCTAGATTCACAGCCTCAGTGTCATTTAGGTTAGGCTTATGTTTCTCTTCAAATTGGCATAATTCTCGGTTTATTTCTTCGAAGGCTTCCCCTTCGTCACATTCAGATTCATCATCACAAACGACCTCTTGCATCATCGAGTCAGATTTAGATTGATTTATTAGACTAGGTCGAAGATCCGCTGTGCATGCCATGTCATTAGAACCAGTAAAAAGAGAACTGTTCAGAAAGAAAAAGAACAAAACAAAATTAAAATGGGACAAAAGAAAGAACTTTATTAAATTTGCGAGATAAAAGGGTTCACACTTTTACAAAACGAAAGTAAAATTTGGATTACACCCTTGAATAATCCGAACAAACAAACAAACAAAACATAAATCAAAGCCTACTACCAAGACTCCCCTCGGATAGGAAGAGGAGTAACCGTCCAATTGTTGGTCTTGGCCTTAGGCCCCACAAATTGTATCTCTGCTCTGCTGGAACTTTCTCCAGCTTCCACCATACTGACATCCGCGAATAGTCTCTCAAAACTCAGATTCAGGTCTTCATTTATACCGATCAAAGGTCCTCGAATCTTTGGGACCGGCGACCCCTTGGCGCTTGCTTTGACAAAAGACCGTAAGAGACGTGGCACCGGCTTAGGCAGAAACCAAACCCTCTTCTTCATTTTTCGCGCTTGCTTCCTATCTGCTGCGGTTGGTTTGAACCCCAATCCGAAAGTTTCCAGATTTTTAGGAAGGGAGACAGGTTGGACAATCCCTTGAAGCTCGACTCCCAGGCCTTTTCCTGGCACAAATCCATTACCCAGCATTTCTGAGACCATCATGACTGTTGCGGCAGCTACCCTAGGGTGCGGGATGATTTCTCCTTCAGAAATTTTGTTGGCCGACCCTGTATCGAAAATCTGGTAGACCCAAGGACCTTTGTCATCAGCGGTCTCTATGAAAGGTACAATGGTTCCGCCCATGGTGCACGTTGTATCCTCGCCGTGTAACACGGCCTCTTGTCTTTTCCACTCGAACTTCACTATCTGATGTAGGGTGGAAGGCACTGCTTTGGCTGCATGAATCCAAGGTCGTCCTAACAGTAGGTTATAAGAAACTGTGGCATCTAACACCTGGAATTCCATGGTAAACAGGACTGGACCAATGGTCAGTTCAAGTACAACATCCCCCACAGTGGCTGTTCCGTTTCCGTCAAACCCTCGGACACAGATACTATTCCTTCGGATTCTTCCGCGGTCGATCTTTAACTGGTCCAAAGTGGATAATGGACAAATATTGGCGCTTGAGCCATTATCCACCAACACTCGAGTTACCACTGAGTCTTCACATTTGACGTCTAGGTATAAAGCTTTATTGTGCTCCGTACCTTCCACCGGCAGGTCATCATCTGAGAATGTTACCCTATTCACCTCGAAAATCTTGCTGGCAATGGTTTCCAGGTGGTTTACAGAAATCTCACTGGGTACATGAGCCTCGTTCAATATCTTCAACAGGGCCCGACGATGTTCCTCGGAATGGAGGAGTAATGACAATAGTGAGATCTGGGCCGGTATTTTTCTCAGCTGCTCAACCACAGAATAGTCTTGTACTTTCATTCTCCTTAGGAATTCTTCAGCCTCTTCTTCGGACACTGGCTTCTTGGTTGCCACTGGGTTGGTTTTTCTTAACTCCACCGGAGCAAAACATCGACCTGATCGAGTCAGCCCTTGCGCCTCACACTTGACTTCTTCCACCTGCTTTCCTTTGTACATCACCAACGCCTTTTCATATTTCCAAGGCACAGCCCTGCTGTCAATCATTGGCAGCTGGACCACAGGCTTTATGGTCACCCGTTCTCTACATACCCCTTTCAACACGACCGCCGGTGTGGGCGGGATCCCTGGTATTACCAACTTGCTTGGCTCGGGTTTGCTTGTCATGGCGGACGGGCTCTTTCCCAAGATCACTACTGGCTTGACGCCTTCTGCCTGCGACTGTACACTCATTCCTCCACTGGTTGAGACTTCTTTTGGGGCGGCTTGGATCATCATCACTGTTTGCGAGGGTTTTCTCAGCTCTCCTCCCTCATACACCAACTCAATCATGTGAGTTTCGTGGTGCGCTGGCAGTGGGTTTTGGTTGATGTTAGGACCCTCCGGTGTCTGGACCTCGATCTTATTGGTGTCAATAAGATCCTGTATGGCATGCCTTAACTTCCAACACTTCTCGGTGTCATGCCCGAGCATCCCTGAGCAGTATTCACAACTGATTGATCGATCCAAATTCTGAGGTGGGGGATTTGGTTCTCGAGTCTGGACAGGACTAACCAAACCCAATTGTCGTAGCTTGTGGAACAAAGCAGTGTAGGTCTCTCCCAGCTCCGTGAAGGTTCTCTGCTTCCGCAACCTGTCATTCCTAGCATCTGGATTTCCCCGGAAGCCTACCCCTGAAAGGTTTCTATACGCCCTTGGTGGAGGATAGGTGTTTTGTGGTGGTTAGTTATTATGTGGAGCTGGGTATGTGTTGTGGGGGGCCGGTGCGCGCCATTGTGGGCGAACCGGAGGCTGAGTGTATGCCTGGGATTGGTGTACGGAACAATGTGGTTCTCGAGGTGGATAGAAATTTTGTGGTGGGTTGTATGGGTATCCTGACCTCTGAGGCCTGGGTTGGTTGTGGTGTGACCTGCCAGCCCTGGACCAACTGCCTGCCTCGATCGTGGCAACCTCTTCTTTATTTTTTCTTAGCGCACCTCCCGTGCCGCTTTGAATAGCCTGGGTTGTGGCCTTGAGTGCCGAATAGTTCAAGATCTTGTCAGACCTCAAACCCTCTTCTATCATGACCCCTATTTTGACCACCTCGTTGAACGATTTTCCAACTGTTGTCACCAAGTGACCAAAGTAGGTTGGATCTAGTGTCTGCAAGAAATAGTCCACCATCTCTCCCTCTCTCATGGGAGGATCGACTTTAGCTGCTTGTTCCCTCCAGCGGAACCCGAACTCGCGAAAACTTTCCCCGGGTTTCTTCCCAGTTCTCAATAATGTGAGACGGTCAGCGACTATCTCGAGATTGTACTGGAAATGACCTGCAAAAGCCTGCGCCAGATCATTCCACGTGTACCACTTGCTGGAATCCTGCCTGGTATACCATTCCAATGCAGATCCGCTCAAACTTTGGCCGAAATAAGCTATCAACAGCTCATCCTTGCCGCCTGCCCCTCTCATCTTGCTACAGAATCCCCGCAAATGCGCCATGGGATCACCGTGCCCTTCATATAAATCAAACTTAGGCATCTTGAACCCAGCCGGGAGTTGGACGTCTGGGAAAGGGCACAGATCTTTGTATGCTACGCTGACTTGATTGCCCAGCCCGTGCAAGTTCCTGAAGGACTGCTCCAGGCTTTTGAACTTTCTCAATACTTCATCCTGTTCAGGGGCCTTAGCCGGCTTCTCAATCTCTGCCGGCACTTCCAAATGTGGATTGTAAGCCTGTGGTTCGGGGGCATGAAACGTAGGCTCGGGGGGGTAGTATTGTGTATCGTGAGCCTGAAACAATGGCTCACTGGTCGTTCTTTGCAAAGGGGCTGATGTTGGTCCCACAAAAATGGGAATATTGGGTGTTGGGAGAGGTTGATGGGGTGGTGGAGCTTGGGAATCATGAGGGCTTCTTTCTTGATGATAAAGGGGATTTGGGCGGCTTGTGGAAGGGCCAGAGTGAGGGTATTCCGGCATGTGTCCCAGTGTTTCAGGGCTCTTTTGTGTTTTGGCTAGGGCTAGTTGCATTGCATTCATCTCTAGTCCCATCCTTTCAATCTTTTCCATCGCTTCTTTTAACAACTGGCTCATCGGCCTTTCTTCCTCATTGCTATTCTCCGAAGTAGTCATGCTTGTTGCTACCGGTCCTTTGGATCTGGTTTGGTATGAATGTGTTGCCAGAATTCTTTAACAACTAACTGTCTGAATCAGACAATAACAAACTTTGTTAGCGTTAGATTTCAACAGATTTGATCATAACACATAGAGGATGCAATGCACCTAGGCAGTTAACCGTTTCTACATGTTTTGCCTCAAACAACATGCGTCATCCCGGTTTGCTCATTCGTCCCTTTTTAAAGTACTTTGGGAAACCCTGTGTTTTATTTTATTTTGTATTTTTATTTTCTTTATTTATTAAAAGCGGTCGAATCTTATGGGGATTGCCTACGTATCACGTCCCCGCGTGAATCAGACCAGGCGTAGTTCTGCCTTAAAGTAAAGACACATAGAAATTCTTCCGGAGTCACTTAATTTCATTATCAAAATTTGCTATTACACATTACTTCAAACAAAATAGCAACAGTACAGACTCCAGGGTTTTAAACTTGGTTTGAGGAAAAGAAAACAACATTGGGGAAACAACAAACAAAACAACCAGGACTCGATCAACAACTAATTTTCCAACTTAGGGACCCACGAGGCATCTTTCGGCCCTTTCGCGGCCCTAGGTGTAAGGTCTCTTTGCAAGCTCTTCAACTCGTTCATAATCCGATGGACGCAGCCCATGATGGAAGCAATGAGGGTTTCCCGAGGTGTCTGCTCGCATGCCAAACATTTTAGGTAGATGTAATGCCCGACTTCGTCAATTCTTGCTCGAATGTTGTCCCTTTCTGCGAACAATTGCCTTATCTGTCGGCTCTTTAATCCTAGCGTTTGTGCATTGGCGGCGAGCTGATCCTGGAATATATCCATTTGCCTTTCCATCCTTGTCATTGCATTGTAATAGCGTCTCCGGTCGGCCTGGGCATCTTGTGTTTGCTTGAAGATCCGCTCTTGCAAAGCGGAATTTGTTTCCTTTGCTGCTTTGACGCTCAGTTCATAATTCCTCATGACTTGCTGTAGGCGCTTTCTCCGGGCCATTGTACCTTCTGCCCATTTGACCCTCATCCTTGCTATGCAAGCCTCTGATTGGTCTAATTCTACTTGGCTCTGGATGACCTGATTTCTCAAACCGGCTATCAATCTTTCGTCGGAGCGACGCTTCGGTCGGTCGATGTTATTCTTACTGGCTTGGCGAAGGCGGGCCTTCAAAGCTTGGTTTTCTTGGGCTAGCTTGTCTTTTTCAGCCTGCTCTTGGGCGACTTGCACGTTGTTTTCGAATGCGATCCTTTAAACTTGTCGTTTTAGCTTCTTGATTTCAACCAGGTAACCTTCCTCTTTTGCGAGCCAGTCCCATTGTTCTTGCGATGACTCAACAAAATCTTGGAGGTGAGGCCATTTGGTTGGCCGTTTCACAATGTTCTTCTTGTTATTCCCAGCGAGATAGGCTGGCGAGACTTCACCCCTAGACACATCACCTACCCGAGTATTTGCTGTCAGGTACTGGCATTCACTCCATATGCAACGAACTGTCTTTTCAGGAAATTGGCCGTCACTGCTGACCTCGACTGCATAAGTGCTGAGATCTTCGTCCGGGTGTAGTACTTGACATCTTCCTAACTGTCTCATCACCCTGTAAGGGGCATAAGGTTGAATACCCTTGAGTCCCATCAAAAGGAAATGAGGACCAGTGGCGGGCATGTATATGATTTCTTCCATAGAAAGCCAACCCAAGGTCCAGTTTATTTGATCTGCGGTGATGAACCGGAGATAGGATATCCATTCTTCAAACCCTCCCGGTGATCGGAAACCTGAAACCCTTAGGTTATAACCCTCGATGCAACCCCCATTTGTAGACATGTAGCGCATATATTGAGGATGGTGACACAAGTGTTCGATCATCCACATCTGTAATAACAAGTTGCACCCCTCGAAGAAGTCTGCTCCGGCCTTACAAGCCGTGAGGGATCGGTATATTTCCTACACTATCATAGGAGCAAGGATGCTTTTATCGTTGGTAATCAGGACTTTGACGATTCCAGCCACTTTTAGGTCGATATTTCTATCTTTTCGGGGAAACACCACAAGGCCCAAAAATGCCACCATAAAAGCGAAACGCCTATGCTCATTCCATTTTACCAGATTTCCCCTGCTGCAAACACTACTTTCTGGATCATTAAATCCTCCTATGCTCCCGTACCTCTGGTATATGAATTGTAGGGTAGAAAACCCTCTATCTAGTTCAGCGTACGGGACTCCCTTGCTTATTTTCAACAGATCCATGAATTTGTGTGAATTCACAGCTCTGGGAGCGATCAGGTATTTGTGTCTCAAACCTTCAGTGACGTCCATGTAACCCGCCATTTCTTCTAAGGTTGGGGTGAGTTCAAAATTCGAGAAACGGAACACGTTGTGGGCCGGATCCCAAAATGTAACCAAAGCCTTTATGATGTCGCACCGAGGCCTGACGTTCAACAAATCGACCAAACCTCCCAGGTGCAGCTTGATCTTGTCTTGCTCTGATTTTTCCAGATCCTCCCACCATAATCGCACTTCCAGAGGGATTTTGCTTCTAACTGTTACCGGCAAACTTGGACTTATGCTCATTCTGCATGTTTATTGGGGTGATTAAGCAAAGATCCAGATTCATTGGACTCAAATACCAAATTGACACACTTCTAAAAGAAATTTTGGTTGTTTTTCAAAAGTATGATGTCACCTTAAAACTTTCGTTCTTTGGGTCGTACCTATATTTTGAAAAACAAGTTGAGCCCGATGGGGGTTGCCTACGTATCCCGCACCACGTAGTTCAGGCATAAATTGAATTTTGGGGACACCCTATTTTTCTCTTAAAAATGAATCAAAGACTCCTTTTTTTAAAAACAAATTAATAAGACCCACATTTTTCAAAATTCTGACAGAGCTTTAACCATTTTTGTGACTTTTCAAGAATAAATAATTAACCCCTTAACCGTTATTCCTCTTCCTTTTCCAAACATTCCCGATATTCAGAAACCGGTCAGCATGCAAGCCTTGAAACCAATAAATGCATAAAGCAAACAGGATGTAGCATGATGGTCTTTATTCTCAGGTTGCCTGTCCTAGACGGACCCAGCCCCTGTGCTGAGTCCCCTAAGTCAAATGCACATGATGCAAATAAGCGTTCCTACTAGGGATCCGGCATGAAGTTATGTTATGCTAAGCTGTAAAACCTAGGTGTTTGTTCTAGACCTGGCTTACCCGAGCGGACAACTCGAGCCAAGGATGGGAGCTGTGTACCGGTAACCAAAAGGCCATCCGATTTTGCAACTCCTCCGAATCCTCGTTCTATTTTGGCATATGACACTAACAGAAAGAAGCCACGACCAGCGTGCGCTCCTCAAGAGAGAAGAGAAGGGTTTCGGCACAGTTTATATGTACAGTTCCAACAATATCAAAGCAGTAAAAGCAGCATTTAGCACATTAGGCTCAAAACATGTAATAAAAATCAGATAATAAATAAAGCCAAATAATAACAATTATTCTAAGCTCGAATTCTTAACCCTGAACCAGTGGTTCTGGGTCGAGTTCCCCAGCAGAGTCGCCAGAGCTGTCACACCTCCTTTTTCCGCACCCGAGGGAGCGCAAGGGAGTTTTTTTCCAATTAAAGGACAATCGAAACGGGATTGGTTTAATTATTTCAGAGTCGCCACTTGGGAGGTTTAGGGTGTCCCAAGTCACCAATTTTAATCCCGAATCGAGGAAAATAATGACTCTATATTACAGTCTGCGTACCAGAAATCCGGATAAGGAATTCTGTTAACCCGGGAGAAGGTGTTAGGCATTCCCGAGTTCCGTGGTTCTAGCACGGTCGCTCAACTGTTATATTCGGCTTGATTATCTGATTTTATACAAGTGTGAACTTATGTGCAAAATTTAACTTTTAACCGCTTTTATCATTTACTGTTTTTATCAAGAATTGCAACGTTGTGAAAATGTATCTCGAACCGCGTTACAATCAATGTACCCGTGGTCGTCGACACACTTTGACTCCGTTGAGATTTGGATTTGGGTCACATCAATGTGCACCCGAGTTTAAGGAAATTAAATTATTAAAGGCGCGCCTAAAGCGACTAGCGTATTGTTGTTTTGGGTAAGGCCGAAAAATTCGCTAAACGGCCTGTCCCGAATTCTAAGTGTTTTAATATATATACAGTTAGAGGGCCCTGCGGATGTGTATATTTTTGTTTGACGAGGCTCGTCTCGTTCTACTTTTAAAAGGAATTCGCGACGTCATGGACATGCCTCTCGAACCACGTCACAATCAATGTACCCGTGATTAGAAATACATTTCGAATCCGTCGAGATTTGGATTTGGGTCACATAAATGTGCACCCGAGTTTAAGAAGGTAAGGTTTATTAAAGCGTATCCTAAAGAGACTAACGTGTTGTTATTTTAGGAGGGTTGTGAGATTTGCTAAACAACCCGTCCTGGAAACTAAATGCTTCAATAATATACATTTAACAAGGGCCCCGCATCTGCGCGTTTTGTTTATTTTCATCGAGGCTCATCTCGTTCTTGTTTTTTAAAGGATATCCTATAGCAACTACGTTTCTTGTCGGGTTTGTCTCTATCAATTGAAAACAGTAGATAGTCCTAATAAATTACATGTTTGCAAATTGTTTGTAATAACATTCAGAAAAAAAAACTTGAAAATCAGAAATGAGGCTGCATGTACAGTCAGCCGAACAAATAATCTTGGGCCCAAATCCAGCCCATGCGTGATAGGCCAGACCTGGGCCACTGCTTATTCGATGCGGGCCTACTTGGTCTGCTTCGATTTGGGCTCGACCTTCATGAGGTTGAGGCCCTGAACTGGTTCTTTGTTCTATAAATGAGTTTATCAGTTTATATGTGACAAACTAGCAAAAGGGGAAAGAACTTTAACTCATGTGGGTAGTTTTCCTATTTTGGCCTACATTATAGAATGTACTACACCATCAGACTAAGTCTAAAATACAATCTATTACCCTGGGAATGTTTTTCACCTAACAGCATACATACATGACTATCATTCATTAACCTACATTGATATACTGAGCATGTAGGCTACTTCTATTATACAAACGAAAATGTAACTATTTTATGACATTTAATGTAACAGTTCATGTATACATAAAAACAATCTGCAGGTCCTCTCTTTTGCATTCATGCTCAAACTCTCAGTTACATTGGTGGTATCAATTGTGTACCTGGTAAGGAAAGGAAAGGAAGAAGGAGAGTGATCAGTTGAGTAGTATGCAACGAATACAGCAGCAGCAGACACACAGCAACAACACAGCAACAAACAACCAAACCAAGTGTTTTCCACAGCCACAGACAACCAACAATGTCTCCCAGAATACAAGGACTAGCAGATAGTCGAGTACCAAACCAGTAATCACAGGAAAGAGCAAGGAAATAACAGCAGTAACTGAGGGTTCAAATGCAGTAAAACCACCAGTTCAACAACCACAAACAACTCAGTCAATGCAAGCAACAGAACTTGGCCAAGATAGCTTGACCAATATGCACTCTTATACAACTTTCAGGCTGTGTTTGGTTACAATGTCTATTGGAAACTACCTTGTGTTTATACTGTTATGATTTGGGATTCACTAGACCTCTCTTCATACCAAAGTTTTTCAGCCTTTTGTTTTGTTTTTCCTTTCTGAAGACTCAAAAGTCCAGCCCTGTTTAAGTTTTCGAATGGCCTATTTATAAGCCAAAATGACCAAGTGCAGTTAAGCTGCCTGCCCTGCCAATTGGCAGAATGCCCATACCCTTTAAGCCCATGCCTAAGCATCTTTGGTGCCAGCCCCCTTTGTTCCCCACGCTTGGCTTTTGTTTAATCAAGAGTTATGGGCTCATTTTATTATTCCTTTTAAGCCCCATGCTCTTATGTCTTGTTCCCATTTGTTTAATCTTAATTAGTACCCTATTTGCCAGTTCACTTAAACTATCTTTTCTTTCCTTTTCAAACCCCGGAATACCCTTGCTAGCCCTTTATTATCACTGCCCTGCCCATTGCAGTATCAGGGCACTTTGGGCTTTGATCATTCGATTTCAGAACTGCCCCAGCCTGGCTTTTTAATTGTTTACA